>NW_026512762.1:7500-25721 GCF_027579735.1 Bombina bombina
GTAGTAGGGAGCTCTTTCACTAACGGCATTAGAGCAGCCTCAGCCTGCCCTGCATTCATTATTGGTGTGCACACCTGTATAATATGTATGCCCCATACTGTGGAAAAAACATAACTGTTAATATGGCCAGCCGGCGGTGTGTACATGAGTGACTGGTCTGCAGTGCTGACAGCTGCTGCTCCACTGGGCCCCCTGTAATAGCGCTCTCACTCTACACAAATATATATATATATATATATACTGTGCTCCCGGGATCACCCTTCTGTTTGCGCAGCTCTGGGGACCAGGCCCCCTATAACAGCGCACACTGCACTTTCTCTTGCTCTTAAAAAAATGCCCAATGCTATGTCAGCGCATCCTGTGCAAAGTGACCTATTGAAAATGTATGTACCTGTACTTCAACTGGTTCTACACAGTTCACAGTCACTGTTCGATTCAACAACGCATGATGTCTTCATTCAGCCACAGCTCAGAGCTCTCCTCTGCAACTGCTGCTGTTACTTCCTGCTCTGAAAGCCCGCGCTGCAGATTCACACACACACCGCTCACTGACTACACGTGCAGTCAGGAGCAGTTCCTTTTCGACAGGGCACAGGCTGAGCTAAAAATTACAATGTAGTGGAAAATGTAAAAAATAAACAAATATTAATATATATATATTTTTTTTTAATAAAAACAGTTTGTGCTGAGGCCCCTGCACCTCCAGGGCCCGCGGACGCGACCTCTGCATCACAGATAGTTACGCCCCTGGCACACAGGCAACTTGGCTAGAACGCCTGTTTGATGCGGGGGAGGAGCCGGTGATGCAGGGATACCTGCAGCCAATCAGAGCGCAGCTGAACTTGGCTCCTTGAAGTTGTCCCTCCCCACTCGCACACTTCAGCTTGTGCGAACAGGGATCTGAATGCAAGCAGTTTAAGCCTGGCCCACATGCCTGCATTTAAATAGACTTCACTGACAGGCAGGGTATAGGGCTCTATCGCACGTGCGATTGCCTTAAAGAGACACACCAGGAACCAAAAATTTTTTACAGTAATAAAAAAAAAGCATCAGATTTTTGTTTTTTGGGGGTTAGAAATAAAATATAATTTTTCTAATAGGGGGCTTTTGGAAAAATTCTATTTTATTCAGCAAAATTAAAAAAGCATCAGATTTTTTTTGGGGGGGTTAGAAATAAAATATAATTTTTCTAATAGGGGGCTATTGGAAAAATTACATTTTATTCAGCAAAATTTATTTTTTTCCTCTGCATCTGACAGGGGGGCACGTGCTCATGTGCACAAATGGAGGAGCCTCCACTGGGAAGGGGGGGAATGTCTGCTTTCACTGAGTGTCCCAGTCAACCTAGTTATATGAAAATGGGGATAATACTGTCCCTTTAAGGATGGCTATTTAGAGTGTAATTGATTTGGGATTTAGCTGCCGATTGGTGGCTGCACATAAAGATCTTTGTTATTGGCTTACTGTGTTTAGCTAGCTGATTACCAGTTTTGCATTGCTGCTCATTCAATAAAGGATACCAAGAGAATGAATAAAAAAATGTATAAGTAAATTGGAACATTTAGAGATGTATGTTCTAATAAAAAAGGGAGGTTTCTTTAAGCCACTTTTAGAGTCATCTGTACCAAGTTCATACTTTACGGTTATCTTGTAGGATTTAAAAAAATAAATCCTAGCAAACTTTCTTTAAACAGAAAACTGAAATAAAGGGACATCTATGGCGCATGATCCCTTGCTAAGTCCTGGGACAAGCATTCTGATGCTTACATTTGGTCTATAATGGGATGAGGCTACCAAAGACACAGAGGTAACAGTCATTTTTTACAGAGATACTATTTTATTGTCAGCCTTTTACAGATTTGCTACATCACTTTCTAATGATTCAGCATTTGGGTTATGTCTCTTTAAAAGTACAACTCCATCAGCTCTAAACCGTTTGTCCTAATACAGAATTAAAAGGGACACTCAAGTCAAAATAAAACTAATGATTCAGAAATAACATGCAGTTTTAAGACATCAAATCTTGCAGTCTTTTTATATTCACACTTTCTGGGGAACAAGCCCCTATTGAGCATGTGCAGAAGCTCACAGGGTATACGTATAATTTTTCTTTTTAAGAGCATGTCTGTAGGCTCAATGTGCCCATGTCTTAAGCATTGCATGGCACAAGGGTTTGCAACAATGCTCAAGACATACGCTCGAGCCTACCTCATTATGCGCTTATGAAAAGAAGTTTAAAAGGGACACTCAATCAAAATTAAACTTTCATTATTCAGATAGAGCATGCCATTTGAAACAACTTTCCAATTTACTTCCATTAACTAAATGTGCAAAGTCTTTTTATATTTAAACTTTTTGAGTCACCAGCTCCTACTGAGCATGTGCAATGGGAATAAGTGTGTATGCATTTGTGATTGGCTGATGTCTGTCACATGGTACGTGTATGTATTTGTGATTGGCTGATGGCTGTCACATGGTACATGGGGAGTGGAAAGACACAACTTTTAAAATTGTCAGTCTGAACTTCAAATGAGTAGTAGATTTTCTTTCTAAGTGCTATTGCATTGTCTTGTTATCTTGCATTTGTTGATTATGCAAATCTACTGTGTTGACTGGTCCTTTAAGCAAAAAAAGGAGTGAGATTTTAAACAGAAGTAAAATTTAAAAAAAAAAAAAAGGTTGTACACAAATATTCTGCCAGACTGAAGCAAAGAGTAGTGATCATTACAGCATCCCAGAACCAGTTATCGCCTATATAGGGAATACATTTTCTGAAAGGAAAATAGGGTAGGAAATGAACTGAACAAGGTACAGTTTATATAAAGGGTGCGTGAGTTCTAGATGTGTTACAAGCGACAGGTAAATATAAAATAATTATAATACACAAAAAAGGAAAGAAAAGATAGGGGCTATTGCAGCACTCATTCTTACTTAAATTGGTATTGAGTTAGTTAAAACAAACTATACTTTATTTGAATATATTTAAAAAATATGGGGTAAATACCCCTACCGTTTACCACACCTACTACCAAACAGTGATTAAACTAAAAACAAGCCCACAGTCACTTCTCTGTTTCCTGGCCGATAGCAGGATACGTCGGCATCAGGTGGCTGAAGTGACTGAAATGGCAAGATTAAAAGTATATGGAGCAAACGCGTTTCGGCTACGACATAGCCTTTCTCAATGCTGTATTTTACACTGACATTTGGTAAAACCCGAGGCTACCGGATGCGCTGACTTTAATACTCATTGGAAAGCCCCAGTTAGCCAATCACGTCGATTACAGGAAGAACGCCACGTTATTATCCAATGGTTGTACACGGAGAACAACGCCTACTAACCCGACTGTGTTGTTTGGCTCTAGGGACTAAATGATATGCCGCGCATGCTCAGTGTTCCGCTGCTAGCGTGTAAAAAGTAATTCCATGTAATAACACTGCTAATTTAGAAATACGAATTTATACATTATACGGACAAAGTTTTATCCAAACAAGGAAGATCTTACATTTCTAAGAAATGTTTACCATACGCTATAGGGTTTATATTTCAATGGTTCATATCAATTCACAATCTAACGGTACTTACTGGAGTAGAAGAGTATAAAAGTTTTAAAGACTATGGAAATACCATTATTAACAACCCTTTAAAATTACCTGCATTATATTTACCATTATGTAAATATTGCCATACTGGCATGATTTAAGATTATGATATGGATATCCAACAAAGAGTAAAATATGTTGTCCACTTGTACCTCACTCTTGTCTGTCATATTTATAAAATCACATCCAGCATGCCTGAACATATAACGGTAGTGCAGTATATATGTGATTTAGGATTAAGTTATAATTGTCCAATAGTCAGAGTTACAGTTCTTCTTTATGAAGTATCACTACCATTTAGAAGGATCGATTACCATGAACCCACTAAAACTACCCTATAGATGGAATTTACATTATCTGGATTATGATCTATATTGCATAAATGCATAAATATATAATATTTCTTCTGGGTCCCAATCTTTAAATATATAATGTTAACTCAAGATCTTTAATTTACTAGATCTAAAATATATATCCATTATACAACGATTGGGACATAGGAGCGGACTAATAGTCCAAGGATGTATATGCTCATTAAAATAACAGTATTCCTATAATTTTAATGAAGTGATACAAGCTCACCAAATTATAGAATTGAATACAGTAGGCTATGTTATTAACTACATGGAATAAACTCTTTGCCAGTTGTAGCAGATCAGATATACACCCAGTAATTGTTATACTCATTCATGCCATGGGGCATGACAGTATTAAGATTGAAAACCCATTTGGTTTCCATCTGTAACAATTTATCCTCAGTGTTACCCCCTCTTATTCCGGGCTTCAATTTTTCAAGACCCCAACATTTTAAGGCACTGGTTTTCCCATTATGATAGCGGAGAAAATGCCTGGCAACACTAGTAATTTGTTTGGATTTGTCTACATCTCTTTGGGCTGTTCTAATATTGCTAAGGTGTTCAGTTATGCGTGTGCCCATGCATTTGTGATTGGCTGATGTCTGTCACATGGTACGTGTATGTATTTGTGATTGGCTGATGGCTGTCACATGGTACATGGGGAGTGGAAAGACACAACTTTTAAAATTGTCAGTCTGAACTTCAAATGAGTAGTAGATTTTCTTTCTAAGTGCTATTGCATTGTCTTGTTATCTTGCATTTGTTGATTATGCAAATCTACTGTGTTGACTGGTCCTTTAAGCAAAAAAAGGAGTGAGATTTTAAACAGAAGTAAAATTAAAAAAAAAAAAAAAGGTTGTACACAAATATTCTGCCAGACTGAAGCAAAGAGTAGTGATCATTACAGCATCCCAGAACCAGTTATCGCCTATATAGGGAATACATTTTCTGAAAGGAAAATAGGGTAGGAAATGAACTGAACAAGGTACAGTTTATATAGAGGGTGCGTGAGTTCTAGATGTGTTACAAGCGACAGGTAAATATAAAATAATCACATTTTATCTATACTAATTAACCTATCAGATGGTGACAAAAGCAAAACAAGTTTAATTTCTTAAAAATGCCCAATGCTTCAGTTTTCTTTCGTTATTTGGAAAGAATACAATTTTAAACAACTTTTCTTATTACTTCTATTATCAAATTGGCCTCATTATCTTGTTATCCTTTGCTGAAAGAACAGCATTGCACTACTGGCAGCACACATCTAGTTAGCCAATCATAAGAGACAAATGTGTGCAGGCACCAATAAGCAGCTAGCTCCCACTAGTTAGGATATGTGCAGATTCTTTTTATGACAAGAAATACTAAGAGAAAATTGAAGTGAATTTAGAAGTGAGGGAGATATAGATATCCCTTCCACATAGGCCATGTGAATTTTTCAAAACAAACCCCCACTGCTGTGTTCAGTCTGGTAACCATTTTCCTAAACCAAGTAAGCAGAACATAAAATTGATATGAAACCCAAAATGTTCTGGGTAGCGCTTGCCGATTGGTGGCTAAATGTATCCAATAAATCAGCAAGCGCTACCCAGGGTGCTGAACCAAGAATGGGCCACCTCCTAAGCTTACATTCCTGCTTTTTCAAATAAAGATGTCAAGAGAAGAACATTTGATAATATAGGAGTAAATTAGAAAGTGGCATGCTCTATCGGAATCATGAAATAAAACATTTGGGTTTCATATCCCTTAAAGATGCAGGGAAACAAAAATGCAAGCATTGAAAGTTGTAAATGCTACATCTTCACAACCATTCATGCTTACCTGGGCTGATGTAACGGAGAAATGTTTCATGTAGACATTTTGTCCAGTGCTTGAAGATCTGTATATAAAACAAAATCTATATACAGAAAACAAAAATTAGTTTAAGAAACTAGACAACCTGGTGCCCTAAATGCACCCAGTGTACAAAGTACAGAGTTAAAGTTGCCTTTCCCATATTTAAGCCAAACATTTTATACATATCATACATATTATATAAAATAATAAAATAGTATACATAATTATAAAAATATTGTACAAAATATTGTACAATAGATAACCAAACAAACTGAAACCTGATTAGCTTCCCATGATCACAGACAGTGAGAGCCGGCCGCACTCTACTCTCACTATCCGTGAACACTGCAGCAGACACAGGATTCAATGTGTTCAGTTACCAAACTACACATTATTATAATAATAATAATAATAATAATAATAATAATAATAATATAGAACATACATTTTAAACATAATAAATAATAACATACAAATTATACAGAACATACATATTATACATAAAAATATATTATGCAGAACATACTAAATAAACATATTATACATAAAATATATTATACATATTATACATAATTATATTGTACAAAATATTGTACAATAGATAACCAAACAAACAAATCTGATTAGCTTCCCATGATCACAGACAGTGAGAGCAGCCGCACTCTACTCTCACTATCCGTGAACACTTCAGCAGACACAGAATTCAATGTGTTCAGTTACCATACTACAAATTAACTTTATACAGAATAATAATAATAAATAATAAACATACATTTTAAACATAATAATAAATAACATACAAATTATACAGAACATACATATTATACATTATGCATAATAAAATATATTCTACAGAACATACTAAATATACATAATAAAATATATTATACATAATTATATTGTACAATAGATAACCAAACAAACTGAAATCTGATTAGCTTCCCATGATCAGACAGTGAGAGCAGCCGCACTCTACACTCACTATCCATGAACACTGCAGCAGACACAGGATTCAATGTGTTCAGTTACCAAACTACACATTATACCTTTAATAATAATAATAATAAATATAGAACATACATTTTAAACATAAATAATAACATACAAATTATACAGAACAGAACATACATATTATACATAATAAAATATATTATACAGAACATACTAAACATATTATACAAAATATTGTACAATAGATAACCAAACAAACTGAAATCTGATTAGCTTCCCATGATCACAGACAGTGAGAGCAGGCCGCACTCTACTCTCACTATCCATGAACACTGCAGCAGACACAGGATTCAATGTGTTCAGTTACCATACTACAAATTAACTTTATACAGAATAATAATAATAATAATATACCAACGTGGCGTTCTGAACACGTCTGAGGACTGACGAATCTGGTTGAATCCTTGTCATACTTGAATGGTGTCCCAGCGAAATCTCATCTTGTGCAGCAGAATGACGTAGCAGATCTTGAGCAGCAGATGTGTCCTTTTCATGCAGCAAACAGCAGCTTGACCTGATAACCTTAAACAAAATGTTAATGGGAGATGCACAGGAGACAGATATACATTCACAATAGACCAAGAAAAAAAAATGCCAAAAGGCATTTGGAGGTACAGATTGGAATCTGCCTAGCTTTCCATGATCACAGGAGGTGAGAGCAGTCGGCCGCACTATCCCCACTGCCTGTGAACACAGTTGTCAAACACAGAATACAATGTATGCCTCCTGCCTTTGTTGTGGCAAATGAACAAACATCAAATCATAAAACCTTAGCTTAACAGCAGCATTAGGTTTCTGCTTTATAATTTATAAAGCAGTTTGTTACAAAATTGAATCTAATATATGGGAAAGGCAACAGTAGCCCCAGTATCTGTCCTTACCAACTTGCAGCCTGGATGTGAGGTTTTTGTCAACATTCTACACCTGATCTCATTTGCCAGTAGTCTAGTGATTGGACAGAAGCATTTCTTCAGCAGACGCAGTTGGAGGTGAAGACCTCTCTTTATACATTATGGCCCCTCGCTTCACATTGCTAGATCTGTTGAGAGGAAACAAAGTTTGTTTTTTTTGCTATCCCTAAAAGGCAAATACAGAGAAGGGGGGTGTAGTGAAGTGTGCTTCTCGCACTGCATGATAAACAACAACAATATGATCATTCATGTACAGATTATAAGAACAACACTTAAACCCCCCCCCCAATATCTGTCTAAAAGGTCACGGAAAGAAAGTATTTGCTATCTTTCACATCTGTTACCCAACGGTATGTATATATGTTAACATAACAAGAGTGACATAGGGACACAGAAAAAAAAAAAAAATACATAAAAACAGAATTTATGTTTACCTGATAAATTTCTTTCTCCAACGGTGTGTCCGGTCCACGGCTTCATCCTTACTTGTGGGATATTCTCTTCCCCTACAGGAAATGGCAAAGAGAGCACCCAGCAAGAGCTGTCCATATAGCTCCCCCTCTGGCTCCGCCCCCCCAGTCATTCGACCGACGGTTAGGAGAAAAAGGAGAAACTATAGGGTGCCGTGGTGACTGTAGTGTATAAAGAAAGAAATTTTTCAAACCTGATTAAAAACCAGGGCGGGCCGTGGACCGGAAACACCATTAGAGAAAGAAATTTATCAGGTAAGTATAAATTCTGTTTTCTCCAACATTGGTGTGTCCGGTCCACGGCTTCATCCTTACTTGTGGGAACCAATACCAAAGCTTTAGGACACGGATGAAGGGAGAGAGCAAACCAGGTTACCTAAATGGAAGGCACCACGGCTTGCAAAACCTCTCTCCCAAAAATAGCCTCCGAAGAAGCATAAGTATCGAATTTGTAAAATTTGGCAAAAGTATGCAGAGAAGACCAAGTCGCTGCCTTACAGATCTGATCAACAGAAGCCTCGTTCTTGAAGGCCCATGTGGAAGCCACAGCTCTAGTAGAATGAGCTGTAATTCGTTCAGGAGGCTGCCGTCCGGCAGTCTCATAAGCCAATCGGATGATGCTTTTCAGCCAAAAAGAAAGAGGTAGCAGTAGCCTTCTCCCCTCTCCTCTTACCAGAATAAACAACAAACAAGGATGATGTCTGTCTGAAATCCTTTGTTGCTTCTAAATAGAATTTTAAAGCACGGACCACATCTAGATTGTGTAACAAGCGTTCCTTCTTTGAAACTGGATTCGGACACAGAGAAGGAACAACAATTTCCTGGTTAATATTCCTGTTGGAAACGACCTTTGGAAGAAAACCAGGCTTGGTACGTAAAACTACCTTATCTGTATGGAATACCAGATAGGGAGAAGTACACTGCAAAGCAGATAATTCAGAAACTCTTCTAGCAGAAGAAATAGCAACCAAAAACAGAACTTTCCAAGATAGTAACTTAATATCTATGGAATACATGGGTTCGAACGGAACCCCCTGAAGAACTAAATTTAGACTCCAAGGAGGAGTCATGGGTCTGTAAACAGGCTTGATTCTAACTAACGCCTGTACATCTGGCACTGCTGCCAGACGTTTGTGTAACAAAACAGACAGAGCAGATATCTGTCCTTTTAAGGAACTAGCTGACAAACCTTTATCCAGACCTTCTTGGAGAAAGGAATGTATCCTAGGAATCTTAATTTTACTCCAAGGGAATCCCTTGGATTCACACCAACGGATATATTTTTGCCATATCTTATGGTAAATTTTCCTAGTTACAGGTTTTCTGGCTTGAACCAGAGTATCTATGACTGAATCTGAAAACCCACGCTTAGATAGAATCAAGCGTTCAATTTCCAAGCAGTCAGTTGGAGAGAGACTAGATTTGGATGTTCGAACGGACCTTGTACTAGAAGATCCTGCCTCAAAGGTAGCTTCCATGGTGGAGCCGATGACATATTCACCAGGTCTGCATACCAAGTCCTGCGTGGCCACGCAGGGGCTATTAGAATCACCGAGGCCTGCTCCTGTTTGATCCTGGCTACAAAGCTGGGAAGGAGAGGGAACGGTAGAAACACATAAGCTAGGTTGAACGACCAAGGCGCCACTAATGCATCCACCAGTGTCGCCTTGGAATCCCTGGATTTGGACACGTATCGAGGAACCTTTGCGTTCTGGCGAGACGCCATCAGATCCATATCTGGAATGCCCCATAGTTGAGTTAACTGGGCAAAAACCTCCGGGTGGAGTTCCCACTCCCCCGGATGAAAAGTCTGACGACTCAAATAATCCGCCTCCCAGTTGTCCACTCCTGGGATGTGAATTGCAGATGGGTGGCAGGAGTGATCCTCCGCCCATTTGATGATCTTGGATACCTCTCTCATCGCTAAGGAACTCTTTGTTCCCCCCTGATGATTGATGTACGCTACAGTCGTCATGTTGTCCGACTGGAACCTTATGAATTTGGCCTTTGCTAGGTGAGGCCACGCCAGGAGCGCATTGAATATCGCTCTCAGTTCTAAAATGTTTATCGGAAGAAGAGACTCTTCTCGAGACCATAGACCTTGAGCTTTCAGAGAGTCCCAGACGACTCAAAAAAGTCTGACGACTCAAATAATCCGCCTCCCAGTTGTCCACTCCTGGGATGTGAATTGCAGATGGGTGGCAGGAGTGATCCTCCGCCCATTTGATGATCTTGGATACCTCTCTCATCGCTAAGGAACTCTTTGTTCCCCCCTGATGATTGATGTACGCTACAGTCGTCATGTTGTCCGACTGGAACCTTATGAATTTGGCCTTTGCTAGGTGAGGCCACGCCAGGAGCGCATTGAATATCGCTCTCAGTTCTAAAATGTTTATCGGAAGAAGAGACTCTTCTCGAGACCATAGACCTTGAGCTTTCAGAGAGTCCCAGACCGCACCCCAGACTAAGAGACTGGCGTCGGTCGTGACAATGACCCACTCTGGTCTGCGGAAACTCATTCCCTGAGACAGGTGATCGTGAGACAACCACCAGCGGAGAGAATCCCTGGTTACCTGGTCTAATTGAATCTGGGGAGAAGAGTCTGCATAGTCCCCATTCCACTGATTGAGCATGCACAGTTGTAATGGTCTTAGATGAATTTGAGCAAAAGGAACTATGTCCATTACTGCAACCATCAATCCTACTACTTCCATGCACTGAGCTATGGAAGGCTGAAGAATAGAGTGAAGAACTTGACAAGCGTTTAGAAGCTTTGACTTTCTGACCTCTGTCAGGAAGATCTTCATTTCTAAAGAATCTATTATTGTTCCCAAAAAGGGAACTCTTGTTGACGGGGACAGGAAACTCTTTTCTACGTTCACCTTCCACCCGTGAGATCTGAGAAAGGCTAGAACAATGTCTGTATGAGCCTTTGCTTTGGAAAGAGACGACGCTTGGATTAGAATGTCGTCTAGGTAAGGTGCTACAGCAATGCCCCTCGGTCGTAGAACCGCTAGAAGGGACCCTAGCACCTTTGTGAAGATTCTGGGAGCAGTGGCTAAACCGAACGGAAGAGCCACGAACTGGTAATGTTTGTCCATAAAGGCGAACCTCAGGAACTGATGATGATCTTTGTGGATAGGAATATGCAGGTACGCATCCTTTAAGTCCACGGTAGTCATATATTGACCCTCCTGGATTGTTGGTAAAATTGTCCGAATGGTTTCCATTTTGAATGATGGAACTCTGAGGAATTTGTTTAGAATTTTTAGATCCAGAATTGGCCTGAAAGTTCCCTCTTTTTTGGGAACTACAAACAGGTTTGAGTAAAAACCCAGACCTTGTTCCGCTGTCGGAACTGGATTTATCACTCCCATTTTTAATAGGTCTCCTACGCAATGTAAGAATGCCTGTCTCTTTATCTGGTCTGAAGATAAGCGAGACATGTGGAACCTTCCCCTTGGAGGAAGTTCCTTGAACTCTAGAAGATACCCCTGAGAGACTATTTCTAGTGCCCAGGGATCCGGAACATCTCTTGCCCAAGCCTGAGCGAAGAGAGAAAGTCTGCCCCCTACTAGATCCGGTCCCGGATCGGGGGCTACCCCTTCATGCTGTCTTGGTAGCAGCAGCAGGCTTCTTGGCCTGTTTACCCTTGTTCCAGCCTTGCAATGGTTTCCATGCTGGCTTAGGCTGGGAAGAGTTGCCTTCTTGTCTGGAGGCCGCAGAGTTAAGATTCGGTCCGTTCCTGAAATTGCGAAAGGAACGAAAATTAGATTTGTTCTTAGCCTTGAAAGGCCTATCCTGTGGGAGGGCATGTCCCTTACCACCAGTAATGTCTGAAATAATCTTTCAATTCCGGCCCGAAAAGGGTCTGTTACGGTTGCCTCCAGGCTGGCTGGAAGTTGGACCGTAGAAAAGGATGCTCCTAGCGCTCACCAAAGAATCATCAGCACCATAGTCAGCAATCCCTGTAGTGATATTAGCTGAAGCTGTCCCCTACAAACATGAGTCAAAGCTGCAAGTTAGAGGGACAGAAAATAGGTCTGATGTGCTGTAGCACACAGCCTCCTTTTTATTGAGGTTACATGCAAACAGGACACTCTCAGGGGGAGGCATAAAATCCCCCATCACACATTTGATATTAGATAGAGAGACACTCCCTTTGACAGGCCACAACATTTACTTCAGCAGATAACATTACACACAATAAAACAATGCAGTCCACCTTATCAATAATAGTCTGATTAGACAATGGGAAAGTTGATCACTAAACCCAATTAGAGCTAATCCCAGCAGACTTGTATTTAGAATAGGTTTCTTGAAGCTGAACAAAATTTAACTCTTAATGGCACACAATGAAACTGAACCAAGTGGGAGAAAGCCAGGGACAAGTCATTTCACAGGTCTGGGGACATAGTCTTAAAGGGGCCATTGTTCACCAGAGTCACAATATGTCCCCAGACGTTTCCCAAAGGGCCACACACACCCAACAAAAGTCAATATACTCTCAGGGGCACAATCTGCCAGGGGCCATAGTCATGAGGAAGGAGGCTGGCAAATAGGCTTCTCCAAAATCCAGGGAAGCAGGGCAACCTTCCATTTAAAGGGCCAGTCACAAATAGCAGTTTGTAACATATCTCCCCTTTTGGAGGGAGACTAACAAGGCACCTGACCTTCTGTCGGTCAGTGCCTAAGTTAGTCTCGCAACCCACCCACAAATAAACACTAGCAGCAAAGCAGCCCCCCCACAACAAGTAGCACTGGCCTGTAGGTTCCAGGTTATAGGATGAAAGTGTAGCATCCTCTGCCTTCCTGGCGCAGCTGTGCAAATAGCTGATGGTACTTGGGGGGCAGAGGCCAGCGGCACTCTGCCCTGGTGCCAGCGCTTCTGCTGGGGTGAGGGGTTTGCAGGCCAGTCCTGTAACAAGGGGGTCTGTAGGGCAGAGGCCAGCAGCGCTCTGTTCTGATGCCAGCTCTTCTGCTGGGGGAATTGGGGCATAGTCCTGCCCGGTGGCAAAGGGAACGTGGGGGTCAGTGGGGGTTAACATCTCCACTGTTAACCCTGGGCCCAAGTTAGGAGTTAGCTGGGGAGGGGGAGATTGGCTTACCTCCTCCTCCTGATACTCCGGCGGCCGTTGGGAAGGGAGGTCGATGCTCTCCTCTTCCTGTGGAACATGCTGCGGCTGGGGAGAGAGACCGGTTGTCTCCTCTCCCTGGAAGGCACACTCCGGCTGGGGAGGGAGGTCGATGCTCTCCCCTCCCTGTAGCTGGGTCTGTCGCTGGGGATCTGGGCCGCCTGCCCAGCATCCCTGTAGGGCCGGTAGAGAGACTGCGGTCCCATCTCCACCTGCCTGCTGGGGGTCCTCCCAGGACCAGTCTATGAGGCCTGCTGCCTCTGGTATCTCTGGTTGGGGTTGGGGAAGGAGACCGGTTGTCTCTTCCCTCTGCACAGTATACTGCCGCTGGGGAGGGAGGTCGCTGCTCCCCTCTCCCTGTGGAACATGCTGCGGCTGGGGAGAGAGACCAGGTGTCCATACCCTCAAACTCCACAGTTGGCGCTCAAAGGCTCGTGCCGCTTTGTTCTCCGTATCCAATTCCCGGATGATGCGACTGACTACCTCCTGCGCAGGGTCTGGACCATATCGGACTAGCCGCCTCTTTACCTCTGGAACGAAATCCGCGCCCTCATAGCGACGGATCCGGTTGAGGTGCTCTTCACATGGTTCCGACCAGTATCTTGTCAGCTCCATGCTGCTGTAGGTAGGGACGCTGCGCAGTGGCTAGCGTTGCCCTCAATTACTCTCCTACGATACCAGTGCTGTTGTGGTGCTGCTCCTTGCACTAGGACGCCAATCCCACCGCTGCCGCCAAATGTTACGGTTGCCTCCAGGCTGGCTGGAAGTTGGACCGTAGAAAAGGATGCTCCTAGCGCTCACCAAAGAATCATCAGCACCATAGTCAGCAATCCCTGTAGTGATATTAGCTGAAGCTGTCCCCTACAAACATGAGTCAAAGCTGCAAGTTAGAGGGACAGAAAATAGGTCTGATGTGCTGTAGCACACAGCCTCCTTTTTATTGAGGTTACATGCAAACAGGACACTCTCAGGGGGAGGCATAAAATCCCCCATCACACATTTGATATTAGATAGAGAGACACTCCCTTTGACAGGCCACAACATTTACTTCAGCAGATAACATTACACACAATAAAACAATGCAGTCCACCTTATCAATAATAGTCTGATTAGACAATGGGAAAGTTGATCACTAAACCCAATTAGAGCTAATCCCAGCAGACTTGTATTTAGAATAGGTTTCTTGAAGCTGAACAAAATTTAACTCTTAATGGCACACAATGAAACTGAACCAAGTGGGAGAAAGCCAGGGACAAGTCATTTCACAGGTCTGGGGACATAGTCTTAAAGGGGCCATTGTTCACCAGAGTCACAATATGTCCCCAGACGTTTCCCAAAGGGCCACACACACCCAACAAAAGTCAATATACTCTCAGGGGCACAATCTGCCAGGGGCCATAGTCATGAGGAAGGAGGCTGGCAAATAGGCTTCTCCAAAATCCAGGGAAGCAGGGCAACCTTCCATTTAAAGGGCCAGTCACAAATAGCAGTTTGTAACAGGGTCTTACCCTTGAAAGGAATATTAAGCAATTTATTCTTGGACGACACATCCGCCGACCAGGATTTTAGCCAAAGCGCTCTGCGCGCCACTATTGCAAACCCTGAATTTTTCGCCGCTAACTTAGCCAATTGGAAAGCGGCATCCAAAATAAAGGAATTAGCCAACTTTAGTGCGTGAATTCTGTCCATGACTTCATCATATGGAGTCTCTTTTTGGAGCGAATTTTCTAGTTCCTCGAACCAAAAATACGCTGCCGTGGTGACAGGAATAATGCACGAGATTAGTTGAAGAAGGAAACCTTGCTAAACAAATATCTTTTTTAGCAATCCTTCCAATTTTTTATCCATAGGATCTTTAAAAGCGCAACTGTCCTCAATAGGAATAGTTGTGCGCTTAGCCAACGTTGACACTGCCCCCTCAACCTTAGGAACCGTTTGCCATGCGTCCCTTCTGGGGTCAACAATTGTTTGGACGCTATGACACAATTTGCGCATACATTAATTGGGGGAACCACCTTGGCTTTCATACACACAGAACATAAGCCATCTGAAGGTTTAGACATGTTAGACAGAATTTGGCAGGCTAATAATGCAATAAAAGCGTTTAAAGAAAAGCGTTACTGTCCCTTTAAATAATAAACAGGCACACTTTATTTCTGATATATTGAAAAACAATGAAGGCAATGTCCGATTTTTACAAAATTTTCACCCCAGAGTCCTAATGCCTTGAAAGTATTGCACACCAAGTTTCAAGACTTTAACCCTTAAAATGAGCAAACCGGAGCTATTTGTTCAATTAAACAATTTTAGTACACTACAATCACAGCCACAGCCTTGCTGCGGCTTTTTACCTTCCCTGAGAGTTATTCAGCACTGAAATAAACCTTCCTGAGTCCGTTTTTGTAGCCACAGGACCCCTCACATGAAGCTGCATGCACTGCCATGGAAGTAAACTGCGCAATTGAGGCGCGAAAACGGGGCCTCCTTCCTCTGCATACCAGAGTGAAGGGGCCTTTCTGACTGAAATAGTAGTCTAACTAAATGCCAGGCGAATAAAAACGTTCCCAAAAGTGCTTTTAATTACACAAAACACTCTAAAAGCCATCTAAATATGAAATAAATCAATCGATTTAGCCCACCATAGTGTCAACCAGTATAGAGCCCATTAATAAGCCTTAATCTGTTATGAGTCTAAGAAAATGGCTTACTTACCCCTTAAGGGAAAAATGACAGTCTTCGAGCATTAACATGTCTTGTTAGAAATATGACTGATCATACCTGCAGCAGATAAGCCTGCAAACTGTTCCCCCCAACTGAAGTTCTCTGGTTTCAACAGTCCTGCGTGGGAACAGCAACAGATTTTAGTTACTACTGCTAAAATCATATTCCTCTGTAACAAATCTTCTTCATTTTCTGTTGTAGAGTAAATAGTACAAACCGGCACTATTTAAAATAACAAACTCTTGATAGAAGAAATAAAAAACTACAACTAACACCACATACTCTTTACCATCCCCGTGGAGATGCTACTTGTTCAGAGCGGCAAAGAGAATGACTGGGGGGCGGAGCCAGAGGGGGAGCTATATGGACAGCTCTTGCTGGGTGCTCTCTTTGCCATTTCCTGTAGGGGAAGAGAATATCCCACAAGTAAGGATGAAGCCAATGTTGGAGAAATACAGTAATATTTAAACTTGAACATGGTTTTAAAATGTAACTCTAGGAAGCTTGACTTCTAAATTAAACGTTCACGATTCAGCTACAGTATATAATTTTAAAGAGACACTGAACCCAAATTTTTTATTTCATGATTCAGATAGAGCATTAAATTTTAAGCAACTTTCTAATTTACTCCTATTATCAAATGTTCTTTATTCTCTTGGTATCTTTATTTGAAATGCAAGAATTTAAGTTTAGATGCCGGCCCATTATTGGTGAACAACCTGGGTTGTCCTTGCTGATTGGTGATTAATTCATCCACCAATAAAGAAGTGCTGTCTAGAGTACTGAAAAAAGAAAAAGCTTAGATGCTTTTTTAAACAAAAATAGCAAGAGAACGAAGAAAAATTGAAAAATAGGAGTAAATTAGAAAGTTGCTTAAAATTACATGCTCTATCTGAATCACAAAAGAAACAATTTGGATTCAGTGTCCCTTTAAACAACTTTCCAATTTATTTCTATTACCAAATTTGCTTTGTTCTTTTGGTATCCTTTGTTAAAGAATAAAGCCAAGTCGGCTGAAAGGACCCCAGGAGTGTGCACGTAAAATACAAAGTCTGTCAAAAGAACTGAAATAAGGGGCAGTCTGCAGAAGCTTAGATACAAGGTAATCCCAGAGGTAAAAAAGTCCCCTAAAAATGTTCTACCATTTAAATTGTTCTCAATGATCCCTTTTACCTGCTGGAATGCATTTGTTTCTAAGTAACTCCTTCATCCCTATTTTGGCATTTAAAATAGTTTATTTAGCTTGTGGTTTCCCAACCTATACTGAAAGTTTAGATACTGGAGTCTCAGCTTTTGAATAGCCTAAGTAAACACAGCCAGCAGAAGAAATGGCACTCACAGTGGGGTGCAGGATAGTCAAGTAATAAAATGATCATTTTCCATTGTTCCCTCTATGTATTGAGCTTTAGTATTCCAGACTAAGATAAGGAAGCAAGTGTGTGTACACAAAGTGATAACAATGAGCTAGGATATTACCTGAAGCTCAAACCATTGTAATAAGCTGTGGTTTAAAAGCACAAAACCAGCTACTCCATATTCACAAATAAAATGTGTGAGAAGTTGCATTTTCAGGTTTATCTTCTGCAGCCGGTATAAACAAGTCATTGAAAATACATTAATATAAAAACTATTTTACAGTGTACTGACCCTTTAAGTTTTTTTTTTACCACTGGCTGTTATGATCCCATGTGCAAGCAAGTACATTGAACATTTACATTAATAAATAGCTGCCTATGCTCGTCAACCTTACTTAAGATGCTAAAACATTTTTTGTTTTATAGTTAAAAAAAAAAAAAAAAAAAACAGCTATATTGCCCCAGAACATACTATTTAATGCCCCTTTAAGAAAGGAGATAGATATACAATATGACTATCAAATTCTTTCCCTATTCCTTTAAAGGGGCACTGAACCCAAATTTGTTCTTTTGGGATTCAGATAGAGCATGCAATTTTTTTTTTTTAATTGTTTTATTTATAATCCAAGTCACTGTCCAAAAACAATATCAACCATTTTGAAAACATGACATAATCAAAAGATACAATAAATTTGACAACATAGTACTATGTTCATTTATACATGTAGTTAAATTTAGGCTAATCATCACATTAATGAACACAAACATTTTATTTTCCTACAATGCTTGGAGTTTTTGATTTTCAGTATAACCTTAAAGAAAA
>NW_026512763.1:0-39293 GCF_027579735.1 Bombina bombina
TTCTTTTCTTTCTTTCTTGTCTTCTTTCCTTTCTTCTTTCTCTCTTTCTTTTTCTTTCTTCTCTCTTTCTTTCTTTCTCCTCTTTCTTTCTTTCTCTCTTTCTTTCTTCTCTCTTTCTTTCTTTCTCTCTTTCTTTCTTTCTCTCTTTCTTTCTTTCTCTCTTTCTTTCTTTCTCTCTTTCTTTCTTTCTCTCTTTCTTTCTTTCTCTCTTTCTTTCTTTCTCTCTTTCTTTCTTTCTCTCTTTCTTTCTTTCTCTCTTTCTTTCTTTCTCTCTTTCTTTCTTTCTCTCTTTCTTTCTTTCTCTCTTTCTTTCTCTCTTTCTTTCTCTCTTTCTTTCTTTCTCTCTCTCTTTCTTTCTTTCTCATAAAAAAAAAAATAATATATATATATATATATATATATATATATATAATCACTCCTGGTCAGCAGGAGGCGGCAAAGAGCACCACAGCAAAGCTGTTAAGTATCACTTCCCTTCCCACAACCCCCAGTCATTCTCTTTGCCTTAGGTGCACGAAGGAGGTGAAATGTTTAGGCTGACAATTCCTTGGAACTTCAGGGTGGCATATCTCTTTCCTCCGTTTGCTTTCCTTCCGCGAGCCAATGCTTGGATCAAGCAGGAGAGAGCATCAGTGATTCTAATAGCTCCTGCGTGGCCTTGCAGGATCTAGTATGCAGATCTAGTAGAGATGTTGTCTCTACCGCTCAGAAAGGACCTTCTGCTTCAGGGGCCCTTCCTTCATCCAAATCTTGTTTCTCTATAGCTGACTGCTTGTAGATTGAACCCTTGATTTTAGCCAAGTGTGGATTTTCCGAATC
Organism: Bombina bombina; assembly: GCF_027579735.1. NCBI lineage: Eukaryota > Metazoa > Chordata > Amphibia > Anura > Bombinatoridae > Bombina > Bombina bombina. The sequence continues at coordinate 820 of NW_026512763.1, forward strand.
GGTCATTGAGACCATGGTTCAGACTCGTAAGCCTGTCACTCGAAAGATTTACCCTAATATATGGCGTAAATATCTTTATTGGTGTGAGTCTAAAGGATATTCTTGGGCTAAGGTCAGGATCCCAATGATCTGATCTTATCTTTTCTCCAGGAAGGTCTTGAGAAGGGGTTATCTGTCAGTGCCCTCAAGGGTCAGATTTCTGCTCTATCCATTCTGCTGCACAAGCGTTACTCAAATATTCTCTTGTAATGTGAATCCCCTTACCAGAATTTATCTCAATCTAATGAGGTAAGTAGCCGCACTGAAAGGGGTATTCAGGTACTGGTACAGGTAAGTCCGGTGTGGCGAGGAATGTCTTAATGATCTCATCCACCTTTTGGAGTATGTAGTAACGAGAGAATTCACATCCAGTTGTTTCCTCCCAGGATATTCAAATATGCCGTCCACCTCATGGAGTATGTAGCTTTAATTTTGCCTCCTAAAGGTTATACAGTCACTATGCTTATGAGCAGCCACCCAGCTTTGGTCATGTAACTTCTTCCACTTGCGTATTAGAGAGTCTTGAATGCAAAGCTGAGTCAAAGTGTTGCTGAATTTAGCTTTCTGATGCCTATTGCTAAATGAATACACGTCCTTCTGTTTCAGAATAGCTCTGCTTTGTTTCCTCATCAATAGCCACTGGTCTGAGAATTAAACACAGGAAGGGGGTGTTTGTGTTCTTGGCAAAACATCTTTCTCTTAAATGTTCTCCTCTTACTAAAAAGCTTTTAATCTTCACAGCAGCTTCAGCTTCCTCCACCCGTTGCAAAGCCTCTTCCTGGGTCTAAAATGAGGATTCCCATTTACCATTTTGCATTATTTTGCACTTCATGATTCATAAGACTTTATAATTACATTTATTACTGATCTTTTATACTTATTTATTTATTGTTTTATGTTTTAGATAAGGAATGTTTGAGCGCTGTTTTCCCCTTGTGTGTGTATCTCTCTGTCTATATCTATATATAATATCTCTCTCTCTCTCTCTCTCTCTCTCTCTCTCTCTCTCTCTCTCTCTCTCTCTCTCTCTCTCTCTCTCTCTCTCTCTCTCTCTCTCTCTCTCTCTCTCTCTCTCTCTCCTCTCTTTTTATATATATATATATATCTATATTTATATATATATATATATATCTATATATAATATATATATATATCATATATATAAATATCTGAGCAAATTGCCTATGCCATATAGAAGAAGGAAACCTAGAAAAACATTTTTCTGTCCTTAAAGGGTTAAATAGAGCACATTTTTAATGCTGATTTGTTTGTTTTGTTAGGATACAGAGATCATGGATAAGGAGCCAAGGATTGAATTTAAAGATGTTCCACAAGCACGACCTCAGCCAGTCAGGATTATTTCAGCTCTGGCTGAAAAACCTAGTGAGCCTAAAGAGGTGAGGGAATAAGTGTTTGTACTAAAGCAAATAAACTGGATACTGGAAGCTGTAGATAAGTCATAATTAATGCCTTTATTACTGGCAATGCTAGTCTTCCGTTGGTTGAACTGTTATTACAATCCATGATAGATTTTGTAGTGTCTGTATTAGAGATATATATAGAAAATATATAGATAGATAGATACTAATCTATATAATGTGTGTATATAATAAAACTTAGAAAAGAAGGTCACTCTCAGGACATTTAGAGAACCACAATAATCATTTAATCAATATCTCAACAGGTCATCAAAGACATAGTCAACGTTTTGGCTCTTTAGAGCCTTCTTCAAGACAAAATAAAACTGTAAAAAAAGAAAACCTGTATAGATACACAAACAAAATTTACATACATCAGTAAAAGCAAAATGATACACCCATCACCATTGTTACATTAACCTAAAATAAAATCATACAAGAATTAAGTGAAACTCTAGACCAGAAAAAGAGGCTGTGTAATCACATAGAAACAATGCAAACAATTTTATAAGTAAATCCCCCAGGAGTGAACCAAATGCCAAAAACATATGACGGAATATATACGGTGGAATACAAATGTTAAGTATTATTATGCAGTTGGGCTTGAGTATACTCACGAATCATAAACCCTATTGATAGCATAGTAGCAAAAAAGAAAAAATAAGCACAAACATATAACCAAACATCTGATAATGATCCAATCAATATGTAAACAGAAAAAAAGGAATCCACTAATAAACATACCAATGATGGAACCAATGTCTAAATGGCCTGACACCCTCTAATAAAAAGTGTAGACATTTGTAATGTATCATAGAGCAAACAGATTGGGGCTTATTCACAAACACACAAACCATGTGAGTGAAGTTACAATATAAAGCCAATTACCACAAACTTAAAAGTATAAATAAGAATGCAATTTAGTAACCATCCACCTTCATAGGTGTAAACACCAGACTAAACTTAGTCTGTTTGTATCCAAAACTAGCATGCATAATCCCACAACGTGTGGTAACAAAACAAGAGTTATGGACCCTTGTATAAACACATAGATAAAGATAATGTCTATACCAACTAAATTAAATTGTATTTCCATGTTGACCACAATAATACTTATACATATTAGATATAAACAGGCACTGCAAACCCAGAGCATAAGCACACTATTAAGCAGCAGTAGAACATCAATTATATATAATGCAGCAATAGGAAAAGTCTGACACTCACACTAAATATAACCTGGCATTAATACCAGTTGTATAACCAAAGATGCGTTCATAAGAAACAAAACAATGACTATTCGAAATTTTAACAGCCCCTACCAATATTTATATAAGGGTAGCGGTTAATCATCGTGTCATGTTAACATTGAATAGCACTAAAATCGTAACACAAAAGAAAAAGGAGAAATCATGCATGCCATGACTATACAGAAAAAAACAGAGTATAACACAGCATAGCTAATTTAAGGACAAAGTAACACCATCACCTACCTTTCTTCAGCGAGACGCCGTACTCCCAAACAGGAAATGCGTAATAGTCAGAAGTGAACCCGTATGGCTCTTAAAAATAAGCAGTGGCGATCTTATTGGCTCCCACAGGGGGTGTGTTTTTTAGTAACGCCAGCCAAACAAGCTAACAGCGCGGATACAGAGTGTCAAAGTAATAACCGCAACCACATATAAAAGAGACACACACAAAGGGTACCCCACTCCAGTCCCACATATATCACAACAGGAGGATCTCCTGTCCAAACCAACTCCGCACATACCCTAAGTAGCTGTTACCCCAGAATCAAAATATACCGGATCAGAACGCAGCAGTCAATCATCCAATACACCAGGCAATGAAACTACATGTCGCAGAGCAGAAGAGCATAAATGATAACAAAGCAACTGAACCTGTAAGACAAAGAGGGATGATAGTCAAATAAACCCATCTATCATGTATCAATAAAAAAACAAGACTCAAACAGCTCAAACATGAGTTGTGAGTTAATTGATACCATAGACACACGGCAAAAGCTGAACATAACATAAAAGACAAGCGCAAAGGGAGAGATCGTTATGTCACTCCTATATAAATTACCAGAAACCACTAGATATATACATTACAGTAATTTATATAGGAGTGACGTAACGAAAATGGCACCACAGTACGCAAACCTCTTCATGGCTGACTTAGAACAGAGATTCCTAGCCACTCACCCTCACAAACACTTCAAATACTTTTGCTACATAGATGATATTTTCATCATATGGACTGAAGGAGAAAAAACCTTGAACATTTTCATAAATCTTTTAATCTATTTCATGCATCAATCAAGCTTAAAATGAACTTTCTCTTAAGTGTATCCAGTCCACGGATCATCCATTACTTGTGGGATATTCTCCTTCCCAACAGGAAGTTGCAAGAGGATCACCCACAGCAGAGCTGCTATATAGCTCCTCCCCTCACTGCTATATCCAGTCATTCTCTTGCAACTCAACAAAGATGGACGTAGTAAGAGGAGAGTGGTGTATTATAGTTAGTTTTTTAACTTCAATCAAAAGTTTGTTATTTTTAAATGGTACCGGAGTGTACTGTTTCATCTCAGGCAGCATTAGAAGAAGAATCTGCCTGTGATTTCTATGATCTTAGCAGAAGTAACTAAGATCCACTGCCGTTCTCACATATTCTGAGGAGTGAGGTAACTTCAGAGGGGGAATGGCGTGCAGGTTTTCCTTCAATAAGGTATGTGCAGTTAACATATTTCTAGGGATGGAATTTGCTAGAAAAATGCTGCTGATACCGGATTAATGTAAGTTAAGCCTTAAATGCAGTGATAGCGACTGGTATCAGGCTTATTAACAGAGATACATACTCTTATAAAAGTGTAATATAAAACGTTTGCTGGCATGTTAATCGTTTTTATATATGTTTGGTGACAAAACTTATTGGGGCCTAGTTTTTTCCACATGGCTGGCTTGATTTTTGCCTAGAAACAGTTTCCTGAGGCTTTCCACTGTTGTAATATGAGTGGGAGGGGCCTATTTTAGCGCTTTTCTGCGCAGCTAGAATTACAGACTGAGACACTCAGCTTCCTTCTGCATGATACAGGACATCTCTGAAGGGCTCAAAAGGCTTCAAAGTCGTGTTTGAGGAGGGTAACAACCACAGTAGACTGTGGCAGTTGTTTTGACTGTTTAAAAACGTTTTTTCGTCATTTATTATTCCGTTTTTGGTATTAAGGGGTTAATCATCCATTTGCAAGTGGGTGCAATGCTCTGCTAACTTGTTACATACACTGTAAAAATTTCGTTAGTGTAACTGCCTATTTTCACTGTTATTTCAAATTTTGTCAATTTGTTTCTCTTAAAGGCACAGTAACGTTTTTTTTTATATTGCTTGTTAACTTGCTTTAAAGTGTTTTCCAAGCTTGATAGTCTCATTGCTAGTCTGTACAAACATGTCTGAAACAGAGGATACTTGTTCATTATGTTTAAAAGCCATGGTGGAGCCCCATAGGAGAATGTGTACTAAATGTATTGATTTCACCTTAAACAGTAAAGATCAGTCTTTATCTATAAAAGAATTGTCACCAGAGGGGTCTGTCGAGGGGGAAGTTATGCCGACTAACTCTCCCCACGTGTCGGACCCTTCGCCTCCCGCTCAAGGGACGCACGCTAATATGGCGCCAAGTACATCAGGGACACCCATAGCGATTACTTTACAGGACATGGCTGCAATCATGAATAATACCGTCAGAGGTATTATCCAGATTGCCTGAATTGAGAGGCAAGCGCGATAGCTCTGGGGTTAGACGAGATACAGAGCGCGTAGATGCTGTAAGAGCCATGTCTGATACTGCGTCACAATATGCAGAACCTGAGGACGGAGAGCTTCAGTCTGTGGGTGACGTCTCTGAATCGGGGAGACCTGATTCAGAGATTTCTAATTTTAAATTTAAGCTTGAGAACCTCCGTGTATTGCTTGGGGAGGTATTAGCTGCTCTGAATGACTGTGACACAATTGCAGTGCCAGAGAAATTGTGTAGGCTGGACAAATACTATGCAGTGCCGGTGAGTACTGATGGTTTTTCCAATACCTAAAAGGCTTACAGAAATTATTAGTAAGGAGTGGGATAGACCCGGTGTGCCTTTTTCCCCACCTCCTATATTTATAAAAATGTTTCCAAATATAGGACTTATGGCAGACAGTCCCTAAGGTGGAGGGAGCAGTTTCTACTTTAGCAAAGCGTACCACTATCCCGGTTGAAGACAGTTGTGCTTTTTCAGATCTAATGGATAAGAAATTAGAGGGTTACCTTAAGAAAATGTTTATTCAAGGTTTTATTTTACAGCCCCTTGCATGCATTGCGCCTGTCACTGCTGCGGCGGCGTTCTGGTTTGAGGCCCTGGAAGAGGCCATCCGTACAGCTCCATTGAATGAAATTATTGACAAGCTTAGAACACTTAAGCTAGCTAACTCATTTGTTTCTGATGCCATTGTTCATTTGACTAAACTAACGGCTAAGAATTCCGGATTCGCCATCCAGGCGCGTAGGGCGCTATGGCTTAAATCCTGGTCAGCTGATGTGACTTCAAAGTCTAAATTGCTCAACATTCCTTTCAAGGGGCAGACCTTATTCGGGCCTGGTTTGAAAGAAATTATTGCTGACATTACTGGAGGTAAGGGTCATACCCTTCCTCAGGACAGGGCCAAACAGTCTTATTTTCGTGCCTTTAGAAATTTCAAGGCAGGTGCAGCATCAACTTCCTCTGCTTCAAAACAAGAGGGAACTTTTGCGCAATCCAAGCAGGCATGGAAACCTAACCAGTCCTGGAACAAGGGCAAGCAGGCCCGAAAGCCTGCTGCTGCCTCTAAGACAGCATGAAGGAGCGGCCCCTGGGCGTTGGAGATCATATCTCAGGGATATCTTCTGGACTTCAAAGCTTCTCCTCCACAAGGGAGATTTCACCTTTCAAGATTATCTGCAAACCAGATAAAGAAAGAGGCATTCCTAAGCTGCGTACAAGACCTCCTTGTAATGGGAGTGATCCATCCAGTTCCGCGGACGGAACAAGGACAGGGGTTTTATTCAAATCTGTTTGTGGTTCCCCAAAAAAGAGGGAACCTTCAGACCAATTTTGGATCTAAAGATCCTAAACAAATTCCTCAGAGTTCCGTCATTCAAGATGGAAACTATTCAAACCATTTTACCCTTGATCCAAGAGGGTCAGTACATGACCACAGTGGACTTAAAGGATGCCTACCTTCACATTCTGATTCACAAGAATCATCATCGGTTCCTGAGATTTGCCTTTCTAGACAGGCATTACCAATTTGTAGCTCTTCCCTTCGGGTTGGCTACAGCCCCAAGAATTTTCACAAAGGTTCTGGGCTCTCTTCTGGCGGTTCTAAGACCGCGAGGCATAGCGGTGGCTCAAGTCTCATACAGAGATAGTTCTGGCATTTCTGAGGTCGCATGGGTGGAAAGTGAACGAAGAAAAGAGTTCTCTATCTCCTCTAACAAGGGTTTCCTTCCTAGCGAATCTCTAATAGATTCTATAGAAATGAAAATTTACCTGACTGAGTCCAGGTTATCAAAACTTCTAAATGCTTGCCGTGTTCTTCACTCCATTCCGCGCCCCACGGTGGCTCAGTGCATGGAAGTAATCGGCTTAATGGTAGCGGCGATGGACATAGTGCCATTTGCGCGCCTGCATCTCAGACCGCTGCAATTATGCATGCTCAGTCAGTGGAATGGGGATTACACAGATTTGTCCCCTCTACTATATCTGGATCAGGAAACCAGAGATTCTCTTCTCTGGTGGTTATCTCGAGTCCATCTGTCCAAGGGTATGACCTTTCGCAGACCAGATTGGACAATTGTAACAACAGATGCCAGCCTTCTAGGTTGGGGTGCAGTCTGGAACTCCCTGAAGGCTCAGTGTTCATGGACTCAGGAGGAGAAACTCCTCCCAATAAATATTCTGGAGTTAAGAGCAATATTCAATGCTCTTCTAGCTTGGCCTCAGCAACACTGAGGTTCATCAGATTTCAGTCGGACAACATCACGACTGTGGCTTACATCAACCATCAAGGGGGAACCAGGAGTTCCCTAGCGATGTCAGAAGTCTCCAAGATAATTCGCTGGGCAGAGACTCGCTCTTGCCACCTGTCAGCGATCCATATCCCAGGTGTAGAGACTTTTCATCCGGGGGAGTGGGAACTCCATCCAGAGGTGTTTGCTCAATTGGTTCTCCGTTGGGGCAAACCAGAATTGGATCTCATGGCGTCTCGCCAGAACGCCAAGCTTCCTTGTTAGGGATCCAGGTCCAGGGACCCCGAAGCGGCACTGATAGATGCTCTAGCAGCGCCTTGGTTCTTCAATCTGGCTTATGTGTTTCCTCTGCTCCCTCGTCTGATTGCCAAAATCAAACAGGAGAGAGCATCGGTGATATTGATAGCGCCTGCGTGGCCACGCAGGACCTGGTATACAGACCTAGTGGACATGTCATCCTTTCCACCATGGACTCTGCCTCTGAGACAAGACCTTCTAATACAAGGTCCTTTCAATCATCCGAATCTACTTTCTCTGAGACTGACTGCATCAAAGCGTGGCTTCTCCGAGTCAGTAATTGATACCTTAATACAGGCACGAAAGCCTGTCACCAGGAAAATTTACCACAAGATATGGAGTAAATATCTTCATTGGTGTGAATCCAAGAATTACTCATGGAGTAGGGTTAGGATTCCTAGATTATTGTCCTTCCTCCAAGAGGGTTTGGACAAAGGATTATCAGCTAGTTCTTTAAAGGGACAGATTTCTGCTCTGTCTATTCTTTTACACAAGCGTCTGGCAGAAGTTCCAGACGTTCAGGCATTTTGTCAGGCTTTAGTTAGAATTAAGCCTGTGTTTAAACCTGTTGCTCCTCCATGGAGCTTAAACTTGGTTCTTAAAGTTCTTCAAGGGGTTCCGTTTGAACCCCTTCATTCTATTGATATCAAACTTCTATCATGGAAAGTTCTTTTTCTGATGGCTATTTCCTCGGCTCGAAGAGTCTCAGAGTTATCTGCCTTACATTGTGATTCTCCTTATCTGATCTTTCATTCAGATAAAGTTGTTCTGCGTACAAAACCTGGGTTTTTACCTAAGGTGATTTCTAACAAGAATATCAATCAAGAGATTGTTGTTCCATCATTATGTCCTAATCCTTCTTCAAAGAAGGAACGTCTTTTGCATAATCTAGACGTAGTCCGTGCCTTGAAGTTTTACTTACAGGCTACTAAAGATTTTCGCCAAACATCTAACCTATTTGTTGTTTACTCTGGGCAGAGGAGAGGTCAAAAGGCCTCGGCAACCTCTTTCTTTTTGGCTTCGGAGTATAATCCGTTTAGCCTATGAGACTGCTGGACAGCAGCCTCCTGAAAGGATTACAGCTCATTCTACTAGAGCTGTGGCTTCCACCTGGGCCTTTAAAAATGAGGCCTCTGAACAGATTTGCAAGACTGCGACTTGGTCTTCGCTTCATACTTTTTCCAAATTTTACAAATTTGATACTTTTGCTTCGTCGGGGGCTGTTTTTGGGAGAAAGGTTCTACAGGCAGTGGTTCCTTCCATTTTAAGTTCCTGCCTTTTCCCTCCCATCATCCGTGTACTTTAGCTTTGGTATTGGTATCCCACAAGTAATGGATGATCCGTGGACTGGATACACTTAACAAGAGAAAACATAATTTATGCTTACCTGATAAATTTATTTCTCTTGTAGTGTATCCAGTCCACGGCCCGCCCTGTCTTTTTCAGGCAGGTCTAAATTTTAATTAAACTACAGTCACCACTGCACCCTTTGGTTTCTCCTTTCTCGGCTTGTTTCGGTCGAATGACTGGCTATGGCAGTGAGGGGAGGAGCTATATAGCAGCTCTGCTGTGGGTGATCCTCTTGCAACTTCCTGTTGGGAAGGAGAATATCCCACAAGTAATGGATGATCCGTGGACTGGATACACTACAAGAGAAATAAATTTATCAGGTAAGCATAAATTATGTTTCTCTTGTTAAGTGTGTTCAGTCCACGGGTCATCCATTACTTATGGGATATATTCTCCTTCCCAACAGGAAGTTGCAAGAGGATCACCCAAGCAGAGCTGCTATATAGCTCCTCCCCTCACATGTCATATCCTGTCATTCTCTTGCAACCCTCAACAAAGAAGGAGGTCGTGAGAGGAGCTGGAGTTTTTACTTAACAAACTTTTGATTGAAGAATATTTATTTTAAATGGCACCGGAGTGTGCTGTTTTTCTATCTCAGGTAGTATTTGGAAGAAGAAACTGCCTGCGTTTTTTTTCTATGATCTTAGCAGGCGTAACTAAGATCCACTGGCTGTTCTCGACATTCTGAGGAGTGGGGTAACTTCGGAAAATGGGAATAGCATGCGGGGTCCTCCGCAAATGAGGTATGTGCGGTACATTATTTTCTGGGAATGGAATTGACTAAGCAAATACTGCTGTTACCGTATGATGTAAGTACAGCCTTAAATGCAGTAGTGGTAACTTGTATCAGGCTGATTAAATGTATGCGCAGTCAAGTTATTTTCTAGGGACTAGAATTTGACTGAGAAAATACTATTATTTTAATAAAACGTTTACTGGCATGTTATTCGTTTTTGTGAGGTACTTTGGTGATAAATCTCTTTGGGCATTTTTCCACATGGCTGACATATTTTCTGCATGGAAACCGTTATATCAGGGCTCCCACTGTTGTGATAGGAGTGGGAGAGACCTTGTTTTAGCGCCTTGTTGCGCAGTTATAATTCTAGCACAGTTTTCCTGCTTCTTCCTCCTTGATCCAGGACGTCTCTAGAGAGCTCAGGGGTCTGCAAAATTCATTTTTGAGGGAGGTAATCAGTCACAGCAGATCTGTGACAGTGTGCTTGACTGTGATTAAAAGCGTTAAATCTTAATTCATATCCGTTTTATCCGTTTTGGGTATTGAGGGGTTAATCATCCTTTTGCTAATGGGAGCAATCCTCTGCTAATATTACACTTCTTGTTAAGAATTGTTTAATTATATGTGTATTTTTGAAGCGCTGCAGCGTTTTTTATATTGCTTGTAAACTTATTGAAAGTGATTTCCAAGCTTGCTAGTTTCATTGCTACGTCTGTTTTAAACATGTCTGATTCAGAGGAAACTGTTTGTTCATCATGTTCAAAAGCCAATGTGGAGCCCAATAGAACGATGTGTACCAATTGTATTGATATTGCTTTGAATAAAAGTCAATCTGTACCGATAGAGAAACTATCACCAGACAACGAGGGGGAAGTTATGCCGCCTAACTCTTCTCACGTGTCAGTACCTGCGTCTCCCGCTCGGGAAATGCGTAGGATTGAGACGCCAAGTACATCTAGGCCCTTACAAATCACTTTACATGATATGGCTAATGTTATGAAAGAAGTATTATATAATATGCCCGCCGAATTGAGGGGCAAGCGCGATAGCTCTGGGTTAAGGACAGAGCGGGCTGATGACACGAGAGCCATGTCTGATACTGCGTCACAATTTGCAGAACATGAGGACGGTGAGCTTCATTCTGTCGGTGACGGTTCTGATCCGGGGAGACCGGATTCAGAAATTTCAAATTTTAAATTTAAGCTTGAGAACCTCCGTGTGTTACTAGGGGAGGTATTAGCGGCTCTGAATGATTGCGACACGGTGGCAATCCCAGAGAAATTGTGTAGGTTGGATAGATACTATGCGGTACCGGTGTGTACTGACGTCTTTCCTATACCAAAAAGACTTACAGAAATTATTAGTAAGGAGTGGGATAGACCCAGTGTGCCTTTTTCCCCTCCCCCCGATATTCAGAAAAATGTTTCCTATAGACGCCACCACACGAGACTTATGGCAGACGGTCCCTAAGGTGGAGGGAGCAGTTTCTACTTTAGCCAAGCGTACCACTATCCCGGTGAAGGATAGCTGTGCTTTCTCAGAACCAATGGATAAAAAATTAGAGGGTTATCTTAAGAAAATGTTTGTTCAACAGGGTTTTATTTTGCAGCCTCTTGCATGCATTGCGCCTGTCACGGCTGCAGCGGCATTCTGGTTTGAGTCTCTGGAAGAGGCGATTCGCACAGAGCCATTGGATGAGGCTTTGAGCAAAGTTAGAACCCTTAAGCAAGCTAATGCGTTTGTTTCAGATGCCGTAGTACATCTAACCAAACTTACGGCTAAAAATTCCGGATTCGCCATACAGGCGCGCAGAGCGCTCTGACTTAAATCCTGGTCAGCGGATGTAACTTCCAAGTCTAAGCTACTTAACATTCCTTTCAAAGGGCAGACCTTATTCGGGCCCGGCTTGAAGGAAATTATTGCTGACATTACGGGAGGTAAGGGCCACGCCCTTCCTCAGGACAGGGCCAAACCGAAGGCCAAACAGTCTAATTTTCGTGCCTTTCGTAACTTCAAGGCAGGAGCAGCATCAACTTCCTCCGCTCCAAAACAGGAAGGAACTACTGCTCGTTACAGACAGGGTTGGAAAGGCAACCAGTCATGGAACAAGGGCAAGCAGGCCAGAAAGCCTACTTCCGCCCCTAAGACAGCATGAAGACAGGGCCCCCTATCCGGAGACGGATTTAGTGGGGGGCAGACTTTCTCTCTTCGCCTAGGCTTGGGCAAGAGATGTGCAGGATCCCTGGACGTTGAAGATTATATCTCAGGGATACCTTCTGGATTTCAAAACCTCTCCACCACAAGGGAGGTTCCATCTTTCGAGGTTATCAACGAACCTAGTAAAGAGAGAGGCATTTCTACAATGTGTACAAGACCTCTTAATCATGGGAGTGATCCACTCAGTTCCGCGATCGGAACAGGGACAAGGATTTTACTCAAATCTATTTGTGGTTCCCAAAAAAGAGGGAACCTTCAGACCAATCTTGGACTTAAAGATCTTAAACAAATTCCTAAGGGTACCATCGTTCAAGATGGAAACCATTCGAACCATCCTACCCATGATCCAAGAGGGTCAATATATGACCACATTGGACTTAAAGGATGCTTACCTTCACATACCGATTCACAAAGATCATTATCGGTACCTAAGGTTTGCCTTTCTAGACAGGCATTACCAGTTTGTGGCTCTTCCCTTCGGGTTAGCCACGGCCCCGAGAATTTTTACGAAGGTTCTGGGCTCACTTCTGGCGGTACTAAGACCACGAGGCATAGCGGTGGCTCCGTACCTAGACGACATTCTGATACAAGCGTCAAGTTTTCAAACTGCCAAGTCTCATACAGAGATGGTTCTTGCGTTTCTGAGGTCGCATGGGTGGAAAGTGAACGTGGAAAAGAGTTCTCTGTTACCACTCACAAGGGTTCCTTTTCTAGGGACTCTTATAGATTCTGTAGAGATGAAGATTTACCTGACGGAGTCCAGGTTATCAAAGATTCTCAATGCTTGCCGTGTCCTTCATTCCATTCCAAGCCCATCAGTAGCTCAGTGCATGGAGGTAATCGGCTTAATGGTCGCGGCAATGGACATAGTGCCATTTGCGCGCCTGCATCTCAGACCGCTGCAACTATGCATGCTCAGTCAATGGAACGGGGATTACTCAGATCTGTCCCCTTTGCTAAATCTGGACCAGGAGACCAGAGATTCTCTTCTCTGGTGGTTGTCACCGGTTCATCTGTCCAAAGGAATGACCTTTCGCAGACCAGATTGGACGATTGTAACAACGGATGCCAGCCTTCTAGGTTGGGGAGCAGTCTGGAATTCCCTGAAGGCTCAGGGTTCGTGGACTCAGGAGGAGAAACTCCTTCCAATAAACATTCTGGAATTAAGAGCAATATTCAATGCTCTTCTAGCTTGGCCTCAGTTAGCAAGACTGAGGTTTATCAGATTTCAGTCGGACAATATCACGACTGTGGCTTACATCAGTCATCAAGGGGGAACCTGGAGTTCCCTAGCGTTGTTGGAAGTCTCGAAGATAATTCGCTGGGCAGAGTCTCACTCTTGCCACCTGTCAGCGATTTACATCCCAGGCGTAGAGAACTGGGAGGCGGATTTCCTAAGTCGCCAGACTTTTCATCCGGGAGAGTGGGAACTTCATCCGGAGGTATTTGCTCAACTGATTCGTTGGGGCAAACCGGATCTGGATCTCATGGCATCTCGCCAGAACGCGAAGCTTCCTTGTTACGGATCCAGGTCCAGGGACCCGGGAGCGGTGCTGGTAGATGCATTAGCAGCCCCTTGGGTTTTCAACATAGCTTATGTGTTTCCACCATTTCCGTTGCTACCTCGACTGATTGCTAGGATCAAACAGGAGAGGGCATCGGTAATTCTGATAGCGCCTGCGTGGCCACGCAGGACCTGGTATGCAGACCTAGTGGACATGTCGTCCTGTCCACCATGGTCTCTTCCTCTGAGGCAGGACCTTCTAATTCAGGGTCCTTTCAACCATCCAAACCTAATTTCTCTGAGGCTGACTGCCTGGAAATTGAACGCTTGATTCTATCTAAGCGGGGGTTTTCGGATTCGGTTATTGATACATTAATACAGGCTCGGAAACCTGTGACCAGAAAGATTTACCATAAGATATGGCGTAAATATTTATATTGGTGCGAATCCAAGAGTTACTCATGGAGTAAGGTTAGGATTCCTAGGATATTGGCTTTTCTACAAGAGGGTTTAGAAAATGGTTTGTCCGCTAGTTCGCTAAAGGGACAGATTTCAGCTCTGTCTATTCTTTTACACAAACGTCTGGCAGAGAATCCAGACGTCCAGGCCTTTTGTCAGGCTTTGGCTAGAATTAAGCCTGTGTTTAAAGCTGTTGCTCCTCCATGGAGCTTAAACTTGGTTCTTAAAGTTCTTCAGGGTGTTCCGTTTGAATCCCTTCATTCCATTGATATTAAGCTTTTATCTTGGAAAGTTCTGTTTTTGATGGCTATTTCCTCGGCTCGAAGAGTCTCTGAGTTATCTGCCTTACATTGTGATTCTCCTTATCTGATCTTTCATTCAGACAAGGTAGTACTGCGTACTAAACCTGGGTTTTTACCTAAGGTTGTTTCTAACAGGAATATCAATCAAGAGATTGTTGTTGTTCCATCATTATGTCCTAATCCTTCTTCAAAGAAGGAACGTCTTTTGCATAATCTGGACGTGGTCCGTGCTCTGAAGTTCTACTTACAGGCAACTAAAGATTTTAGACAAACTTCTTCTCTGTTTGTCGTTTACTCTGGACAGAGGAGAGGTCAAAAGGCTTCGGCTACCTCTCTCTCTTTTTGGCTTCGTAGCATAATACGTTTAGCCTATGAGACTGCTGGACAGCAGCCTCCTGAAAGAATTACAGCTCATTCCACTAGAGCTGTGGCTTCCACCTGGGCCTTTAAGAATGAGGCCTCTGTTGAACAGATTTGCAAGGCTGCATCTTGATCTTCACTTCATACTTTTCCAAATTTTACAAATTTGACACTTTCGCTTCTTCGGAGGCTGGTTTTGGGAGAAAGGTTCTACAGGCAGTGGTTCCGTTCTGTTTAATGTTCCTGCCTTGTCCCTCCCTTCATCCGTGTACTTAGCTTTGGTATGGGTATCCCATAAGTAATGGATGACCCGTGGAATGAACACACTTAACAAGAGAAAACATAATTTATGCTTACCTGATAAATTTATTTCTCTTGTAGTGTGTTCAGTCCACGGCCCGCCCTGTCTTTTTATGGCAGGTTCTAAATTTTAAAATTATAACTCCAGTCACCACTGCACCTTATAGTTTCTCCTTTCTCGTCTTGTTTCGGTCGAATGACTGGATATGACATGTGAGGGGAGGAGCTATATAGCAGCTCTGCTTGGGTGATCCTCTTGCAACTTCCTGTTGGGAAGGAGAATATATCCCATAAGTAATGGATGACCCGTGGACTGAACACACTACAAGAGAAATAAATTTATCAGGTAAGCATAAATTATGTTTTTTCTAGAGACTGTGTCAGCTTTCTGGATACAACAATATCCATCACAAATGGCAAACTGCACTTATCTGTATACAGAAACAAACAGATAGATGCAGCTACCTCTCCAGCTTCCACCCCAATCACATTAAAAAATCCATAATCTACAGTCAGGCTACAAGATACCACAGAATTTGCTCAGATACCAAGGACCGTGACAAACTCCTCATCACACTGTCCCAATCATTCAGAGAAAAAGGTTACAAAACAAGGATTATAAATAAAAAAAATTAACTCTGCTCTCAATACTCCACGTGAACACTTACTACAATACAGGGAGAAGAAAAACATATCCCGTATCCCACTAGTAGTCAAATACAACCCTGCTGTGGAAGGGATACAAAAATCATAAAAGACTTACAGCCACTACTATTAGAGGATTCCACACTCAAAAAAATCTTTCCAAAACCCCCAATCCTGGCATACAGACAACCACCTAACCAAAAGCAGAAACTGGTACATAGGAAGCTACACTCAGAATGGAACCAAGTGCTGCTATAAAGCTCTCTGCAAACTGTCAACACGTTTGTGAAAGCAGCACAGCAAATCACAATAAAAAATCTTATAACATTAAAGGGGCATATTCATGTATATCTGCAAATGTGGTATACATGATACATTGCACTGCATGTGAAATGGGATGCTATATTGGAGAAACAACTCAAAAACTGCACATTTGGATGAACTTACACAGACACTCAATCAAAAACCACTGTGAAACAAAATACTGCACCCCTGTTGGTCACCATTTCACCCAACCTGACCACTCCATCCAAAACCTCAAAATCAAAATTCTCAGAGGCAACTTCCAAAGCACCATGGAAAGAAAAACATGTGAAATGAAAATAATGCACTTCAACCTGTTTAATTCTGGACTAAATGTGGACTCTGGATTCTTAACAAATTATCAAAAATTTTTGTAATGTACTTTCATTTAGTCAATTACATTGTATATTCCACATTCTTTATACATAGGTACACAGGTAAGCCTATGTCCACACTTTTGTCTTTTTTTACTTTTGTATTCCCCCTGTATATACAATTTCACATCTTTATAGATATTGATTCAATGTTGATATATAACTTTATGTCAGTATATGCTCTATGTAAAGCTATATATTTCCCCTGTCTGTTCTCCTACACTGGACACTGTCTGCCTGTTACCTAAGCCCACCTCATGATTTTTACGACACCTCCTCCTCTCCCTGCACTTTCTGTCTTCTTAGCTATTCTGTGTTTTAAGATATAATCTGTAAATTCCATTGAATTGGTCAGTATTGCTTTAGACTTGATAAAGGAAGGAACTCTTCCGAAAGCTTGTCAACTTATAAATGTATAGTTAGTCCAATAAAAAAGTATCATTGCTCAATGCAATACTATTATTTTGATATCTAAATCTCTGGACTAACACGGCTTCTCCAATCAATGTGTGTGTATATATGTATGTATGTATGTATATATGTGTATGTATGTATATATATATATGTATATGTGTGTGTGTATATATATATATATATATATATATATATATATATATATATATATATATATATATATATATATATATATATATATATATATATATATATATATATATATATATATATATATATATATATATATAGCCACTTGACAGGGAAAGAAAGGACATGCGCTAATATTGGTGCTAGATTTATTTATTTGCTTTAATTTTTAATATGCTTATATATTTACTGTATTGCATATACCTTCCCTGGTACTGAGGAGGGGACTAGAAGTTTCTTTATGTCACTTATGGGCAGTTTTATACATGTGTAACAGTGCCACCTAATAGTCAGACCATTGTTATCCACTGCTAGAGAATAATACTAGTCTCCTATACTGCATAGCTTTCTACTCAAGGTTTGTTGTAGTGGATATTTAATTAATGTGCCTGAACTATAAAAAAAAATTTAATGTTTTTTTCTATGCTCTTGAAAGGGGAAAATAAAATTATTTAAATTAAAAAAACGCCAAATATAGCAGCTTTTGTGAAATGTTTTGCAAATGTGTAAAATTTATCAGAATGCAACAAATCATGTTCTATTTGTGACAGCAATTAGCAAGCAGATTGATTTTATGTATTGCTGACCCCTATGAGCAATTCAAAAGTAATTTAGTTCTGTGTACTTCAGGGAAGCTATGTAGCTTTAAGTGTCACTTAAAGGGACATGCCACCCACATTTTTTCTTTTATGATTTAGAAAGAGAATGCAATTTTAAACATCTTTCTAATTTACTTATATTATCTAATTTGTTTTATTCTCTTGATATTCTTTGATGAAAAGCATATCTAGATATGCTCACTAGCTGCTGATTGGTTGCTGCACATAGAAGCATCATGTGATTGGCTCACCACGTGCATTGCTTTTTCTTCAAATAAGGATATTTAAAAAATGAAGCAAAATAAATTATGGAAGTAAATTGTAATGTTGTTTAAATTTCTATTCTCTATCTGAATCATGAAAGAAAATTTTTGGGTTTAGTGTCCCTTTAAAGATCGCATTTTCCATTTCAAAAATCATATATGTTTATGCAAGTCCATCTACAGGCCTGCCATTGGGGGTATGGTAGTTGGTAACTGAGCTCCCAGGAACACTTGGGCTTGGACTCTGTTATTAGTGCTATTTATTATTAGATGCTATGTCCAGTTTATACAGTATGTGCTATTAATGATTTGTGTGACTTAAAACGACATGGTTTCCCTGAAGTACACAATTTCTCTTGATTTGCTCCCTATTACGTTTCTGGCTGATACTGATTTTTTCAGAAATTCCAAATATCGGCCCTAATAATCGGCCCCTCCGATATATCGGTTAGTTAAAAGCCAGGAGTAAAATTCTCGGGGGCCCTGCATTAGAGGGCAAATAAAAATGTTTTAAAATAAAATCTTTCTGATAGTTGGACAAACTATTACTTTGTTAAGAAACTTTACTTTAAACACACATTCCCCTTTAAGAGCACACAATCTTCTTAAAGGGATAGCTTAGTCAAAAAATCAAATTACAATATTTTAATAGAGAATACTGTACTGTATATGTAAAATTTGCCATTTGCATGTATTTAACATCTATAGAAAAATGAGAATAAAGTTTGCTGCTTTTGCACTGCTCATAGCAGGGTTTTCATACATAAATAATAAACCCTTTGAGCTCTCTAAATCTGTGTGCAAAGCTATAGTGTTAAATTCTCAAGCACTGAGGGTGTTAATTTCAGCTGCTGGTATATTGTGAAGACTGCTATTTCTTCCCTAATGTGCTCAAATTACTTCCACAAGCAGCCAGTGATATACTTTAGATGCAACATATTTAATACATGCCAATGGCATACTTTATGTATACATTATTCTCTTAAAATATTGTAATTTGATGGACTACTGTCTCTTTAAGCTGTCAATTTTCTGTTATACATTGAAAGATCAGAAAAATATATTCTTCTTTCAAAATTAAATAAATTAAAAGTTGTTGAAACAGTTTATATTAAAACTAAATGCGTATTTGTTTACAACCTATCCCCAAAATAATATTTGTGTACAAGGATACTAATATTAAGCAGAGAAATATTCATATGTATTATGGAATGAAAACACAAGATTGGTTGAGTGTTTTAGATCATTACTTAGATTATTTAGATCATATGAGTTTTTACCCTTTCTGGTTTAACACACCTAGACGCCGTTCCATGCCATCCTAACAGCTTTAACGCTGTTAGAACGGCATGGAACTTTATAGCTTATATGGCATCCTGCAGCCCCTCCCCCTTTGACACAATCGAGAATGGGACTTAGCAGTGTAGACAGTCACCCATGATCGTTCACGGCCTTAAAATCAGCAAATGTTTTCATTGCAACTTCGTTCTGATGTTAACACTTTGATGCCGACACAAAGGGGGGGGGGAATAAAAAAAAAATAATGCAACAGAATCTAGTCTATATGCTTTCCTTCTTTAACTAAATAACGTTTTTGTTCCTTTAGTTTTCAAAGCCAGTGGAGGAGACTCGTGCACGTGCTGTGTTTACAGAGTCGTCTGTATCTGTGACACACAATATTTCTGAGAAGGGCTCTTCCAAAGTACAACAATCGCAGGAGACCAGCACTTCTAATACTAAACAGAACAGTGTTCCTCCACCTTCACAAGGTAACTAACACTCCACAGCCTTTGAATGATTGCAGAAATATAGATTTGCTAAAATTCCACACAATCTGAACGGAATATAGAGCAAAATATTTGAAACATAACAATGTTTTGGCTTGTAATATGTCAAGGATGCTATTTGTTTTATTATATTCATAATTTTATTTTTTGTACGAACAGTCTAGGCTAAAATGAGTTGTGTGGAATTATGGCAGTCCGTTATAGAAATGCTTACTATATTGCAAATTTTGGTATCAAAACACATTCCATCTGGGAAGGTTAATTTTGATGAATTAGTACCCGGTTTTTAATAAACCTATTAAAAACAAGGGCACTTTAATTCATCAAAATTGACATTTCACTCCTTTTCTTCAAAAACGTAACTTTTAATCCTGTCAGCCGCTGCAGCGCTTCCTCTGCCCGTTGCAAGTCCTCTTTGCGGGTCCAAAATCACGAATCCTGTTTCCGTCAATCACGGCGTTGCATCAGTCCATGATCCCCCCCCCCAACCTGGTGAACAACCTGGGTTGTCATTGCTGATTGGTGGATAAATTCATCCACCAATCAAAAAGTGCTGTCCAGAGTTCTGAACCGAGAAAAAAGTTTAGATGCCTTTTTCAAATAAAGATAGCAAGAGAACGAAGAAAAAATGATAATAGGAGTAAATTAGAAAGTTGCTTAAAATTGCATGCTCTATCTGAATCACAAAATAAGAAATTTGGGTTCAGTGTCCCTTTAAAACAGTATGAACAGGCATTTTGGCTAAGAGATGTAAGAGGTTAATAATAAGGATATCCTTTATTTCTTAACCTATCGCTTCTTTTTATTTCTATGATGGGAGATTTTATTTCTCTTGTAAGGTGTATCCAGTCCACGGATCATCCATTACTTGTGGGATATTCTCATTCCCAACAGGAAGTTGCAAGAGGACACCCACAGCAGAGCTGTTATATAGCTCCTCCCCTAACTGCCATATCCAGTCATTCTCTTGCAACTCTCAACAAGCATGGAGGTAGTAAGAGACAGTGGTGAAATATAGTTAGTTTTTTTTTCTTCAATCATTCTACTAGAGCTGTGGCTTCCACTTGGGCCTTTAAAAATGAGGCTTCTGTTGAACAGATTTGCAAGGCGGCAACTTGATCTTCGCTTCATACTTTTTCAAAATTCTACAAATTTGATACTTTTGCTTCTTTGGAGGCTATTTTTGGGAGAAAGGTTTTACAGGCAGTGGTACCTTCCATTTAAGTACCTGCCTTGTCCCTCCCTTCATCTGTGTACTTTAGCTTTGGTATTGGTATCCCACAAGTAATGGATGATCCGTGGACTGGATACACCTTACAAGAGAAAACATAATTTATGCTTACCCTTTGGTTTCTCCTTTCTCGGCTTGTTTTCGGTCGAATGACTGGATATGGCAGTTAGGGGAGGAGCTATATAACAGCTCTGCTGTGGGTGTCCTCTTGCAACTTCCTGTTGGGAATGAGAATATCCCACAAGTAATGGATGATCCGTGGACTGGATACACCACAAGAGAAATAAATTTATCAGGTAAGCATAAATTATGTTTTTATTAATAATAGCCTGGATATCTTTGAGGGCTTATTTAATTGGTATTTAAAAAGGTAAAGATGTTTTTTTAAACAGTTAGGCATTTTCGCACATTTTTTTCACTGAAGAGAATAATTGCGCAGTTAATATTGGTCTGTTCACGTGACCCGCACTTCCGGTTTTGCGGAGCTGTTGATGACGATAGCGATCTTTTACTTCAGAGTAGAAGATCTCCAGCTAGAAGTTTTCTTGGGTCTGCTTAGGGTCTATCTTCTACCCGGATCATCTAAGAGAAGAGGAAATCTCTACAAGGTGTCTCTCTCTTGGCTGGTAGGAGCCTCAGGCAGTCTGAGTTTTTTTTTTTTTTTTTTTTGTTCAATAGCGACTTTGATGTTTATTTTTCATCTTCTATACCCTGAATAATTAATTTGCTAAATACATTTTCTTTTACAAGATACGATTAATCCACGGATTTCATCCTTATAGGATTACGCCTCCTGGTCAGCAGGAGGAGGCAAAGAGCACCACAACAGAGCTGTATAAATAGCTCCTCCCTTCCCTCCCACTCCAGTCATTCTCTTTGCCTGTGTTAGTTAGATAGGAGATGGCAAAGTGAGGTGTTAGTAAAGATTCTTCAATCAAGTGTTTATTTTTTAAGTGGTGCCTTTGAATGCTGCTTTGTACTAGGGTGTAGCCTAGACCAGATCAGTCTCTTCAGTGAAAAGAGAAGCATTTGGTGGCTTTAAAGCAATGGGAACTGGTGGGACATAATTCTCACTGCGCCTCCCATGTACTGTTGCTGTCCTATTCGGGGAAAAATCTGAGGGATCTTACTCAGTATTTTCCTTTGTTGTCCTCAGGTTCATGTGAGCAGTAGGACTTCACACACCTGGGAGCTGCCTTTGCTGTCGGCAGATGGGGAGGTAAGTGCCATTTTTATTTCTGGGCCGATAAAAGCCCTTAGAGAACAATGTGGCCACTCATATTGTGATTACAAGCCCTTAGAAAAAGAGATGAGCTTTTCACTCAAGAATGTTCTATTTTGGACAGCACATGTATTGACGTTTTAAGAAGACCTAACCTCCCGGCAGTTTCATTCACTACATGCCGCCTGGGAGAGGACTCTGCTGTTATTTCCCTAGACGGGATAATTGACTCAGGGCCAATTTTATTCCCTATGCTTCAAAATAAGGGTACCCACACTTGGTATAACAAAGTATGTTTTTCTTGACATAAAATGTTTTGGGCTGTTATCACTTCTCCCGGCGGTTACAGTAAACAATGCCGACCGGGAGATGTCTAATAGGCAATGTTATTCCCTATGGATGTTTTAGCGCCTTATTTCACGTTATTATGCGCTTTATACATCTCCCGGCGGTTACAAAAAACAAAATGCTGACCCGGGAGATGGTTACATGCTTAGCTTCTGCTTACGCCCACTAAGGGCGGTACTTGGAGGCGTTCCTTCCAATTGCGCGCCTTTTTGTGGTCTCCCGGCGGGTCAATAAATCTATCTGGCTGCCCGGGAGTTATCTGTTGTGTGTAAACATCATCTGTTTGGTCTCAAATTATTGCTCATCTCCCGGCGGTTCAATAAAGATCTACGTACCGACCGGGAGATGACTGCATAGTACATTCTGTGTACGCCCACGAAGGGCGGTCCTGCAGGAGTCTTTTACATTAAGCTGGTTTATATATCACGCTTTTACTCATCTCCCGGCGGTTCAATAGTTCTGCATACCGACCGGGAGATGCATTATGTCTACACACAGAGTCTTTGTGGAGTATCGTGCCCTGTTTCCCCTCTCATTATGGATCATTTTGATAAGGATCCAAGGAGATGTAGGCTGTTTATCGTGCACAAAAGATCCTTATACAGTCTTTATGTTGCGGTGGGGCCCGGTTGAAGGTTCATACTACTCAGAGGGGCATACTACTGAGGGGTATTGATAAACTAGCAATGTTGTTTATGCTGTTTTGGCCCTATTTATTGCAAATTCTTAAAAAGGAAAAATGTTGCCCTTTTAAAATTTAAAGAGATAGCGACACATTTACTTGTGTTGATTTTTCTTTTATATTCTCCTTCTAATGTGACTATTAGAAGTCTGGTGTCACTGGTCAATACTTTCCGTATTTTTCTACCTATTGTGTCCGCTATTGTTGCTTGCCCACAGACAGTGCTCTCTGCGGTTCCTTGCTTAGGCATTGCTTTCATGTCCTTATCAATGTCTAGTTACAACAATATTGATATTCATATTGGTCTGGCTCTGCCTGACAGAAATAAGATGCTCTCTTACAACTTAGAGACACAACGGTTTTTACCCAAAAAAAAATCCAACTTTTTTGTTATGGCATCCTTTGTGAATTAGGATGGTATAAAGACTCACATACTTGAAAGTAGCCGGACAGGTAGCTTAGCAAACACTAAGACACTAGAACTTAATTCTGTAGCAACCCAGGGTTGCGGGTTTGAATTTAGTGGTCACTGCTATTAGCAGCGCTTTGAGACCCTTGCAGGCGATTAAATTATCGTCACGGGTGCGGTTGGCATTCTGGTTAGACAATCTAATTGAGTCTCTTCAGTCAGTCGCTCCTTTGGAGGGGGATACATGACAAGATAGTGACTATGAAACTTGCTAATGCTATTATTACAGACGCTTATTGCAGGGCTTAGTCTTGCACCGAAGAGTTCGGGTCTAGCCCACAGGACTTTAGGGCTAAAGCCTTGGTCCACGGATGTGCCTTCTTAGACTATCTTTACAAGGGTAAGACTTTGTTCGGACCTGCTCCGAAGGAGATCATCTCTGATATCTCGGGAGGTAAAGGCATCTTTTCCCGTAGGATAAGAAGATTGAACTTAAAGGGCGAAAGCCTAATTTCTCCAACATTGGTGTGTCCGGTCCACGGCTTCATCCTTACTTGTGGGATATTCTCTTCCCCAACAGGAAATGGCAGAGAGTCCCAGCAAAGCTGGTCACATGATCCCTCCTAGGCTCCGCCCACCCCAGTCATTCTCTTTGCCGTTGCACAGGCAACATCTCCACGGAGATGGTTAAGAGTTTTTTGGTGTTTAAATGTAGTTTTATTCTTCTATCAAGTGTTTGTTATTTTAAAATAGTGCTGGTATGTACTATTTACTCTGAAACAGAAAAGGATGAAGATTTCTGTTTGTAAGAGGAAGATGATTTTAGCAGACAGTAACTGAAATCAATTGCTGTTTCCACACAGGACTGTTGAGATGAAGTAACTTCAGTTGGGGGAAACAGTTAGCAGTCTTTTCTGCTTAAGGTATGACTAGCCATATTTCTAACAAGACCATGTAATGCTGGAAGGCTGTCATTTCCCCTCATGGGGACCAGTAAGCCATTTTCTTAGTTAAACATAAAAGAATAAAGGGCTTCAAAAAGGGCTTAAAAACTGGTAGACATTTTTCTGGGCTAAAACAATTGCTTTACTAGGCATATTATGCAGATTCTAACTAATTATTGGTATTATAATCTTGGGGAACATTTAGAAAAACGGCAGGCACTGTGTTGGACACCTTTTTCAGATGGGGGCCTTTCTAGTTATAGACAGAGCCTCATTCTGGGACTGTATAGGGGTTAAATGTAAAAACGGCTCCGGTTCCGTTAATTTAAGGGTTAAAGCTCTGAAATTTGGTGTGCAATACTTTTAATGCTTTAAGACACTGTGGTGAAATTTTGGTGAATTTTGAACAATTCCTTCATACTTTTTCACATATCGCTGTCTGGAACTCCCTGAAGGCTCAGGGACTTTGGTCTCAGTCAGAGTCAGTTTTTCCTACAAACATTCTAGCACTGAGACCGATTCTCAATGCTTTTCTGGCCTGGCCTCGGTTAGCTGTGGCCAAGTTTATCAGGTTTCAGTCGGACAATATTACTTCTGTGACTTGCATCACTCACCCGTGGGGAACAAGACGTTCCCTAGCGATGACAGAGGTATTCAAAATTATTCAATGGGTGGAGACCCATTCTTGTTGCCTGTCAGTGATCCACATCCCGGGAGTAGTCAATTGGGAGGCGTGGGAATTCCATCCGGAGGTGTTTTCAAACTGATCCTCAAGTGGGGACAGCCTGAGTTGGTTCTGGTGGCATCTC
Organism: Bombina bombina; assembly: GCF_027579735.1. Taxonomy (NCBI): domain Eukaryota; kingdom Metazoa; phylum Chordata; class Amphibia; order Anura; family Bombinatoridae; genus Bombina; species Bombina bombina. The sequence goes on from NW_026512763.1 coordinate 26,067, forward strand.
GAAGGAATGCCACACTTCTGAGATACGGGTCGATATCCAGGAACCCTCAGGCAGAATTTCTAGACGATCTGGCGGTTCATTAGAACTTCAGTCTAGCATACCTGTTTCCTCCGTTTGCACTTCTTCCTCGGGTTATTGCCCGACTCGAACAAGAGAGGGCGTCAGTGATATTCATTGCATCGGCATCGCCTCACAGTATTTGGTATGCGGGTCTGATAGTGAGGGCGTCTCTACCACCTTGGAGTCTCCCGTTGAGGGGGGACCTTCTCCTTCGGGGTCCCTTCCTTCATCCGAATCTAGCTTTTCTGAAGCTGTTTGCATGGAGCTTGGACGCTTACTTTTTTCCGAGCGTGGGTTCTCTGATCCGGTAATAGAGTCCTTGATTCCGGCTCGTTGAGCTGGTGACTTGAGACATCTACCATAGGATTTGGTATCAATGCTTTTATTGGGATGAATCACGGGGCTACTCATGGAGTAGGGTTAGGATTCCCAGGATTTTGTCTTTTAGCCAAGATGGATTGGAGAAAGGGTTGTCGGCAAGTTCCTTAAAGGGATAGATTTCTGCTTTGTCTGTTTTGTTGCACAAACGTCTGGCAAAAGTTCCAGATGTTCAGTCTTTTTGTCAGGCTCTGACTAGAATCAGGCCTGTGTTTAGACCAATTGCTTCTCCTTGGAGTTTGAATTTAGTTCTTAAAGTTCTTCAAGGGGTTTCGTTTGAACCTATGCGTTCCATAGATATTAAGTTATTATCTTGGAAAGTTTTGGTTGCTATTTCTTCTGCTCGCAGAGTTTCTAAGCTTTCGGCATTACAATGTGATTCTCCTTATCTTATTTTTCATTCGGATAAGGTGGTGTTACGTACCAAACCTGGTTTTCTTCCTAAGGTTTCAAATAAAAATATTAATCAGGAAATTGTTGTTCCTCCTTTGTGTCCTAATCCTTCTAAGAAGGAACGACTGTTACATCATTTGGACGTGGTCCGTGCCTTGAAGTTTTACTTACAGGCCACTAAGGATTTTCGTCAATCTTCCCTGTTTGTTGTGTTTTCTGGGAAGCGTAGGGGTCAGAAAGCTGCGGCTACCTCTCTTTCATTTTGGCTGAAGAGTATAATCCGTTTTGCATATGAGACTGCTGGACAGCAGCCTCCTGATCGTATTACGGCTCATTCTACTAGGGCTGTGGCTTCCTCATGGGCATTCAAAAATGATGCTTCTGTTGAACAGATTTGCAAAGCTGCAACTTGGTCTTCTCTTCACACTTTTGCTTCGTCCGAGGCTGTTTTTGGGAGAAAAGTTTTTCAAGCAGTGGTGCCTTCCGTTTAGGTTCCCTGTCTTGTCCCTTCCTTTCATCCGTGTCCTATTGCTTTGGTATTGTATCCCATAAGTAGGGATGAAATCCGTGGACTCATCGTATCTTATAAAAGAAAAGGAAATTTATGCTTACCTGATAAATGTGTTTTATGATACGATGAGTCCACGGCCCGCCTTGTTTTTGTATGACAGGTCTTTAAATTTTTGTTAAACTTCAGACACCTCTGCACCTTGGCTTTTCCTTTCTCTTCCTAACTTCGGTCGAATGACTGGAGTGGGAGGGAAGGAAGTAGCTATTTATTCAGCTCTGCTGTGGTGCTCTTTGCCTCCTCCTGCTGACCAGGAGGCGTAATCCCATAAGTAAGGATGAAATCCGTGGACTCATCGTATCGTAAAAGAAACAAATTTATCAGGTAAGCATAAATTTCCTTTTTTTCTTTATATAACTTTATAACTTTATACTTAATAATTTTATTTTTACTAGTGGGACTATTTACTCCATAGCATGGACTCTGAACAGAATCAGTCCATCTCTATATGGATAAATGTTTATTATGCTTAGAGGCCCAAATTGTTCTTCCTATGCAATTTTGTTCCGCTTGTTTACCTAAAACTTTAAAATTTAAGGCTATATTACTCCCTTCTGAGCCAACTGTCTCTCATGATAATGCTGTATGTGACATGCCTCAGCTTTCTCCTCAAACGTCCCAAGCCTTAATTGTTTCTCATACTGTGCCTTCTGTGTCCTCTCAACCACATTGGGGTGTTTATTTACCTGGGGATTTTGCCGCTCCGATTTCTTCTGCAGTAACTGCGGCTTTGACCGCTTTCCCTTCATCGGGTAAGCGTAACTGACTCTAGGACTACATTAGCCAATCTTTCTCAGATGTCTGATGAGCATACTTCAGTAGCTTCTGAAGGTGAGATCTCAGACTCTGACACTTTAGCAGAAAAATCTTCAGAAACTGAAGAGGTTAATTTTAGTTTGATGCTTGAACACCTCTGGTTACTATTGAAGGAGGTTTTAGCTACTTTAGAGGACTCTGAACCTTCAGTTGCTGTCAACCCCACAAAGTCCTCTAAATTTGATAGAGTTTATGATTCCCCATCTTCTGAGGAGGTTTTTCCTGTCCCATGGAAGAATTCTGAAATTATTGCTCGGGAATGGGATAAGCCAGGGGTTCCTTTTTTTTCCCCTTCCCCTGTTTTTAAGAAGATGTTTCCTGTTGCTGACTCTCTTCAGGACTCATGGCGCACTGTTCCTAAAGTAGAAGGAGCTATTTCTACTCTTGCTAAGAGAACTACCATTCCTATAGAGCAGAGCTTTCCAAACTTTTCATCTTGGTGACACACTTTTTAGACCTACATCATTTTGTGACACAGTAAATCAGTTGTACTAGCAAAGAGGTTAAACTAACTTGTTTTAAGAGATACGGACACATACATAAATTATATAATAACTACATGTATTTACAAGTAACAGTTTGTAAGTATGTGCAATAATTAAGAAAAGTTTATAATAACTACACCAATAGCTACTTACTATTTTAATTGGATGTATGAGGTTGATGGGATGAACACAATTTCTGAATATTTGGTGGAATATTAGGTAAAGACACTTGCATTTCATCATCAAGCATTTTTAAGCTTCCTCTTCCTATCCATATATCAAGAGTAGGAGCAGCCATGCACTACTGGGAGTTAGCTGCAAAAAAAAAACCCACTGACTTCTTACTTCAGCTCAGCGTTTAAGCTGCCGTCCTCAGAGCTCAGTGAGTCCGATTGACTACTGCCCATTCTGCAAACACACTGCTGTCCCACTCACTGACTACACATGCAGTCATGAGCCAATTAAGGAGACTACACGTGCAGTCAGGAGCCAATGTGCCGCCAAAGCCACCAATTGGAATAGTTTCAGTTCCCACTGAGCTGCACCAATAGGTTAAGATGATCTGTGACCCCTAGGTATCAACGTGTCAACCATGTGATATGTGTAGCAGGCAGGCGGAAAGTCAGAAACCCAAACATTTTTTTTTATTTAAATTAAATTTAAAAAAATGTGTGCTGAAGCAGGGACACACCTACACACTGCTGCCGACACACTAGTGTGTCCCGACACACAGTTTGGAAAGCACTGCTATAGAGGATAGTTGCGCTTTTAAGGACCCAATGGACAAGAAGCTAGTGTCTTACTTAAAGATGATGTACATCCATCAAGGGTTACAGTGGCAACCAGCAGCGAGTATTGCTACGGTTGCAGGAGCTGCATATTATTGGTGCGATGCATTGTCTGATCTTATTACAGAGGAAACTACAGTAGAGGAGATCCAAGATAGGATCAAAGCTCTCAAATTGGCCAATACCTTTATCTGTAATGCCAATATGCAGATAATTTGTCTGGGAGCTAAGATGTTTAGCTTCACGGTACTAGCCCGCAGGGCTCTGTGGTTAAAATCTTGGTCGATCATTTCAGAAGTTACAGGTGGGAAGGGATATTTCCTACCTCAGGGCAAGAAGAATAGACCTATAGGTCGTCAGACTTCTAATTTATTTCATGTAATTGGCAAGAGTCCATGAGCTAGTGACGTATGGGATATACAATCCTATCAGGAGGGGCAAAGTTTCCCAAACCTCAAAATGCCTATAAATACACCCCTCACCATACCCACAATTCGGTTTTACAAACTTTGCCTCCTATGGAGGTGTTCAGAAGGCTTCTGCCATTTCTTTGGCTTCGTGGTTAAAGCTTTTGATTCATCAAGCCTATTTGGAGTCGGGTCAAGCCCTGACTCAGAGAATTACAGCCCCTTTTACTAGATCAGTTTCCAGAAATTGTGGTTCCTTCCCTTTTGTCTTAATCCTAAGAATTCTTCTGAGACACTTCTTCATAGCTTGGATGTTCGGGCTCTGAAATATCTTGAAGTTACTAAAGATTTCAGACAGACTCCTGATTTGTTTGTTCAATTTTTTTAGGTAAGCACAAGGGGCAGAATGTAGCTTCTGTTACTCTGGACCCTTGGATTAAGCAATTCATTCATATGGCTTTATGTAGAAGCAGGTCAAACTTCTCCTAAGCGTATTACAGCTTATTCTACTCGTTCTGTGGCCACTTCCTGGGCATTCAAGAATGAGGCTTCTGGGACAAATTTGCAAGGCAGCTACCTGGTCATCCTTGCATACTCTTACTAAATTCTACCATTTTTTTTTTTTTATGTTTTTGCTTCATTGGAAGCTGCTTTTGGTAGGAAAGTTTTTCTGGCAGTTGATTCTGTCTAGAATCAGTTCTGGTTTTAAGTTGCATTTATAAAAGGATTAAAAAAATAATTTTTATGTATTTTTTTTTTTTTTTTGTATAAGGATGTTTATCCCTCCCCTTTTTTTCCATTACTCATGGCCATTGGGTATTCCCCTCAGTTTCACCTATATGAAAGAAAACAATGCATATCTTACCTGATAAATTCCTTTCTTTCATGGTGATAAGTGTCCATAAGACCCCACCCTGATATTTATTTATTTTTTTGGCTCATCCCTTTTTTCCCCATTTCCTCTATTTTGCTCTGTTTCATTATCAACTCTGTCAGCTTGGCTTTGCGTCAGGCTGATTACCATAGAGGTGTGGGAGGGTTTATATAGAGCTCTGAGGTTTGGTAATCTTTGCCTCCTAGTGGCAGGAGAAGTAATTCCCAGGAGTAATGGTTCATTTTTACCTCTGATTATCTTGTATCTAAGCCTCTGCAGACTATTCCCTTATCTCAGTGCTTTTTTACAAACTTGAATTTTAGCCAATTAGTCCTGTGTTTTGCATAACTCCAAAGGAGTGAGCACAATTTTATCTATATGGTACACGTGAACTAGTACTGTCTGGCTATAAAAAAGCTAATAAAATGCACTGAAATAAGAGGTGGCCTTCAGGGGCATAGAAACAGGCAGAGATTTAGAGGTTGTAAAGTATATTAAAGGGTTAGAAATCTAAGTCTAAAATATATATATATAAATATATATACTTCTAAATATATACAAAAACAGTTTATATCTTCCATAAAACAAGTGGCAACGGCCGCCCATTAAAGTAGGCAGAGCAATATTAAAATACATGACCATGCATCATCCAATCACTATGTAGTTCGCCCACTTATTTAGAATAATTATAATCCGTCTTGTATTAAAACTTTACATGCGCACTTGTGGGTAAAACGCTCATCCGACATCTTTCTTATTCCTAAGGATCGCATGTGTAGTGTATGTTTATATATGAAAATAATAAAATGTGCTAGTCAGTCTAGGGGTGGTTCTAATAGTTACGTAAATGCTGCCACTCCGTGTCATCCTCTGACTGCACTGCATCTGCTGAGCCCACTCAGTGTTCAGTACTCTGGTGCGCCCCTCCTTCCTCTCACATAGGGTGACAATGCGCCTACAGACACCGGAGTCTTCTGAGGCACTGTGCACATGCGCTGGCCCATATCTACTAAAACTGCGCATGTGGGCCACCATGATAGTTCTACTCGGGTAAAACACCGTAATACGCTGGGCACAATGAGAATACGAGGGGTTTGGCACCAATTGTATTTTCAGATGGAAAATACAGAAAACTTTTTTAAAAAAAAAATCTTAAACATGTTTGCATTTTTAAAATGCTTTTCACAATGTTTTTAATGCTGGAAAAAATATGAGATAACTATCCCTTTTAATAGAACAATGTTGGTTGTGCAAAGCTGGAGAATAAGTTAAGGAGTTATCAGCTGCTTGCAAGAATACATTGTCCCTTTTAAAGATAAAAATAGATGTCGTGTTAAAGGGGCAGTCAGCACCAAAAATGTTATTGTTTAAAAAGATAATCCCTTTATTACTCATTCCCCAGTTTTGCACAGCCAACATGGTTATATTAATATACTTTATATTTAAACCTCTAAATTTCTGCCTGTTTGTAAGCCGCTACAGACAGCCTCTTATCACATGCGTTTTATTAGCTTTTCACAATGGGAAACTACTAGTTCATGTGGGCCATAAAGATAACATTGTGCTCACACCGTGGGTTGTAGATCACACAGCAATAATTTGCTAAAATGCAAGTCAATAGATAATAGCCATGTGATCAGGGGGCTGTCAGAAGAGGCTTAGATACAAGGTAATCACAGAGGTTAAGTGTATTAATATAACCATGTTGGCCATGCAAAACTGGGGAATGGCTAATAAAGTGATCATCTATCTTTTTAAACCATATAGATTTTGGAGTTGACTGTCCCTTTAAAGCTGTGCTCTCTCGATCCCTACCCCTACTGGGAGATTCATGTTCTGCTGCCTCATGCTTCCTTATTTTTTTTTTTTATTATTATTTTTTTTTTCTTTTAAATAGTCAATACTGCAGTTTTGTAATTTGTCAGCAGATTCACCAAGTAAAAAAAAATAATCTATTTTAGATAACAAAATAAAGGTAACTGAGCTAAAACAATCTCTAGTTCACTCCAGCAGGTAAAATGAAAGGGAATTTTTTTTAGTACAGTGTCACTTAAAGTGATATGTTTTTTTCTTTCATGTAAGTGGCAAGAGTCCATGAGCTAGTGACGTATAGGATATACATTCCTACCAGGAGGGGGCTAAGTTTCCCAAACCTCAAAATGCCTATAAATACACCTCCCACCTCACTCATACCTTTTTTAGTTTTACAAACGTTGCCTTTTCATGAAATCTTGGAATGCAGATATGTCTAAACTAGTGTGATTTCTTCAAAAACATGGTTGGAGGATCAATTTACAAAAGAAGTTTCTTGATTCCTCAGACAAGGGTCACCTTTTTAGGTTTCCAGAATGATTTAGTGTCCATGACTTTCTCTGACAGACAAGAGACAAATTAAGTTAGTTTTAGCTTGTCTAAACCTTCAGTCTCTATCATTCCCTTCAGTGGCTATGTGCATGGAAGTTTCATGGCAGCATCAGACGCGATCCCCTTTGCTCGTTTTCAAATGAGGCCTCTACAGCTTTGCATGTTGCACCAATGGTGCAGGGATTATACTCTGATATCACAACTGATATACTTATACCTTTCCAGGTCCAGGGATCCTGGAGATGGTGGATCCTGGAGATGGTGGATGCCTTAACAGTTCCTTGGTTTTACCAACCTCGTTATATATTCCGCCTCTGGTTCTTATTCCAAGGGTGATCTCCAAGATCATATTGGAACAATCTCATGTGTTTCTGATAGCACCAGCATGGCCTCACAGGTTTTGGTATGCGTATCTTGTCCAGTTTCCAGCCTTGGCCACTTCCTTTAAGGCCAGACCTTCTGTCTCAAGGGCCGTTTTTCCATCAGGATCTCAAATCTCTAAATTTGAAGGCATGGCAATTGAACGCTTAGTACTTAGTCATAGAGGTTTCTCTGACTCAGTGATTAGCTCTATGATACAGACTTGTAAGTCTGTTTCAAGGAAAATGTTATCGGGTTTGGTAAACCTATATTTCATGGTGTTCCACTCATAATTATTCTTGGCATTCATTCAGAATTCCTAGGATTTTACAGTTTCTTCAGGATGGTTTGGATAAGGGTTTGTCTGCAAATACTTTGAAAAGAACACATTTCTGCTCTTTCTGTCTTATTTCATAGAAAGATTGCTAAACATCCTGATATTCACAGTTTTTTTTTTTTGTTCGGGCTTTGATTCATATCAAACCTGTTATTAAATATTTTTCTCTTCCTTGGAGTCTAAATTTGGTTTAGAAGATTTTACAGGCTTCTCCTTTTGAGCCTATGCATTCTTTGGATATTAAATTACTTTCTTGGAAATTACAGGGAGTGCAGAATTATTAGGCAAGTTGTATTTTTGAGGATTAATTTTATTATTGAACAACAACCATGTTCTCAATGAACCCAAAAAACTCATTAATATCAAAGCTGAATAGTTTTGGAAGTAGTTTTTAGTTTGTTTTTAGTTATAGCTATTTTAGGGGGATATCTGTGTGTGCAGGTGACTATTACTGTGCATAATTATTAGGCAACTTAACAAAAAACAAATATATATACCCATTTCAATTATTTATTTTTACCAGTGAAACCAATATAACATCTCAACATTCACAAATATACATTTCTGACATTCAAAAACAAAACAAAAACAAATCAGTGACCAATATAGCCACCTTTCTTTGCAAGGATAAGCCTGCCATCCATGGATTCTGTCAATGTTTTGATCTGTTCACCATCAACATTGCGTGCAGCAGCAACCACAGCCTCCCAGACACTGTTCAGAGAGGTGTACTGTTTTCCCTTCTTGTAAATCTCACATTTGATGATGGACCACAGGTTCTCAATGGGGTTCAGATCAGGTGAACAAGGAGGCCATGTCAATAGATTTTCTTCTTTTATACCCTTTCTTGCCAGCCACGCTGTGGAGTACTTGGACGCGTGTGATGGAGCATTGTCCTGCATGAAAATCATGTTTTTCTTGAAGGATGCAGACTTCTTCCTGTACCACTGCTTGAAGAAGGTGTCTTCCAGAAACTGGCAGTAGGACTGGGAGTTGAGCTTGACTCCATCCTCAACCCGAAAAGGCCCCACAAGCTCATCTTTGATGATACCAGCCCAAACCAGTACTCCACCTCCACCTTGCTGGCGTCTGAGTCGGACTGGAGCTCTCTGCCCTTTACCAATCCAGCCACGGGCCCATCCATCTGGCCCATCAAGACTCACTCTCATTTCATCAGTCCATAAAACCTTAGAAAAATCAGTCTTGGGATATTTCTTGGCCCAGTCTTGACGTTTCAGCTTGTGTGTCTTGTTCAGTGGTGCTCGTCTTTCAGCCTTTCTTACCTTGGCCATGTCTCTGAGTATTGCACACCTTGTGCTTTTGGGCACTCCAGTGATGTTGCAGCTCTGAAATATGGCCAAACTGGTGGCATCTTGGCAGCTGCACGCTTGACTTTTCTCTGTTCATGGGCAGTTATTTTGCGCCTTGGTTTTTCCACACGCTTCTTGCGACCCTGTTGACTATTTTGAATGAAACGCTTGATTGTTCGATGATCACGCTTCAGAAGCTTTGCAATTTTAAGAGTGCTGCATCCCTCTGCAAGATATCTCACTATTTTTGAATTTTCTGAGCCTGTCAAGTCCTTCTTTTGACCCATTTTGCCAAAGGAAAGGAAGTTGCCTAATAATTATGCACACCTGATATAGGGTGTTGATGTCATTAGACCACACCCCTTCTCATTACAGAGATGCACATCACCTAATATGCTTGATTGGTAGTAGGCTTTCGAGCCTATACAGCTTGGAGTAAGACAACATGCATAAAGAGGATGATGTGGTCAAAATACTCATTTGCCTAATAATTCTGCACTCCCTGTATTTTGGCCATCTCTTTTGCTAGAAGACTTTCTGCTTTTTTGTGAGTAATCTGATTTTCCATCAAGATAAAGCTGTTTTAGGGACTTAATTTACATTTTTTGCCTAAAGTTGTGAATTCTAATAACATTAATAGGGAAATTGTTGTTCCTTCCTTGTATCCTAATCTTAAGAATACTCTTGAAAGGTCTTTACATTCTTTGGATGTGGTAAGAGCTTTGAAATATTATGTTGACGCTACTAAAGATTTCAGAAATACTTCTAGTCTATTTGTTATTTTTTCTAGTTCCAGGAAAGGTCAGAAAGCCTCTGCCATTTCTCTGGCATCTTGGTTGAAACTTTTAATTCACAACGCTTATTTGGAGGCGGGACAGTCTCAACATCAGAGAATTAAAGCTTATTCTACTAGATAAGTTGCCACTTCTTGGGCTTTCAAGAATGAAGCTTCAGTTGATCAACTTTGCAAAGCAGCAGCTTGGTGCTCTTTGCATACTTTCAGTTGCCACTACTTGGGCTTTCAAGAATGAAGCTTCAGTTGATCAAATTTGCAAAGCAGCAACTTGGTGGTCTTTGCATACTTTTACTAAATGTTACCATTTTGATGTGTTTGCTTCTTCAGAAGCAGGATTTGGTAGAAAGATTCTTCAGGCAGTTATTTTAGTTTGATTCTAGTGCCTTTGATTTTTTTTTTTTTAATTTTCAAGAAAACTTGATTATTTTTTTTGCATTTAATTTCTCAGCGGTTTTAGCTGTTATTTTACCCCTCCCTCTCTAGTGACTCGTGGATTTCCACATCTTGGGTATTATATCCCAATACATCACTAGCTCATGGACTCTTGCCATTTACATGAAAGAAAACCTAATTTATGTAAGAACTTACCTAATCAATAAATTTCTTTCATAGTGGCAAGAGTCCATGAGACCCACCCTATTTTTTGTGGTTATGATTTTTTGTATAAAGCATTTTATTTTTTTCCCAGTTCCTCTTTTTGTATGCTTTTTACTCCTCCTTTTACACCTCACTTCTTGACCACGTTAAACTTTAGGTGGAGGTGTTTTTATAGGCATTTTGAGTTTTGGGAAACTTTGCCCCCTCCTGGTAGGAATATTTATCCCATACGTCACTCGCTCATGGACTCTTGCCACTATGAAAGAAATTAATTTATCAGGTAAGTTCTTACATAAATTGTTGGGTTTTTTTTTTGGGGGTTTTTTTTTTTATACATATTATAATATTGTGATATTATTAAACAATAGGTGAGATGGTTGCTGTTAATTATTTCATATTTTTAAAACCTTTTTCATGTTTCTTTCAGCTAAGTCCGAAGAGAGCTGGGAATCCCCAAAACAAGTGAAAAAGAAGAAGAAAGCTAGAAGGGAAACGTGATTTAATTTTTTTCCTCTAGCCATCTTAAAAACGTATTCAGGCAGTGTCTTGGAGAATATGCTGTTTATGCAATAATTTGTGAACATGAACAGAATTTTATATACATTTTGTCTGAATTTTTAAAACTGCTGTCAGCCTGACCTTGTTTAAGAAAGAAAAAAGGAACTTAAGTTTGAATTACAAGGTCAACTAAACATGCAAAATTACTGGAAGACACTTTAAAGATCATGTCCTTTCTTTGCCAGCTTGGAACCTGTAATTTGATATACAAAAGACTTAAATTCCTGATTTTACAAAATGGTGACCTGTTTACACTCATATCGTGCCCTGCCTTGTCTCTCAAACAGAGGAAATAACAAGTGATTTTCTGATTATAGCAGTTCTGCCATGTCAATATGGAAATTCATATACAGTTTTTGTAATTTTATACCTATACTGCTATTGTGTAAGCAATAGCAATCTGCAACCCCCAATGACATCACAAGTGCAAGTATTACATGGGATTAAAACCCATATGGTCTAGCTTTCAATAGGAAGTTCAATTTTGAAGATTTTTTTTTTATTCTTGTATTTTTTCTTTAATCCATCTGCCATTTCCCCCAGTATGACTTTTTTTCCCATTTTTTTTAGATGAATATTTTAATGTGTGACATGGTTATTTAATACTTTCATGTTGTATTGTTGTCTGTTAAAGTATAATACAAATGGTTTGACCATGGTATTGTTATTCAGAGCCCTGTTTTGTACATGAGATGGCTCAATGCTGTTTCTTTGTTCGAACCAAACCAAAAATGATTTCTTACATTCACATCTAATCAGAGAACAAAGTTTTTATTCATTAGTATTGAGCGTTTTTGAATAGGATGGTAGTTAAAGACAGCTTTAATTCATGTTGTCAAGAGCGCCAATAATCAGGAATGTTTTTTTTTTTTTACTGCCTTAACTTGTAGTATGTAACACATACAGTATATGTAGAGTTCATGAACAGGATTAGTGTTTTTTTATATCAAAGATAATGCAGCTTTAGTTATCAAAGGAATTCCAGCTTGAAACTAGTGATTTAAAAAAAAAAATGGTGTTTCAGGGTTATGCACCGTTTAGATACTGTAATTACATTGCAAAAAAAACTGCAGCTAGCTATAAAACAAACTTGCATGGTAAATCAGACAATGTAAATACCCTTACCAAATTCACTTTTGACAAGGACCAGAAGTAAAAATTACAAAAAGTTGTGTATAAAAAGCCATGTAATATGTGATGTGATTTCCTTTATTTATATGGTGCCTGAATACACACTAATTGCTGTAACCTACAGTACAGATCAACTGTTTATTATGTCTCACATGGCTGCAGTTTAACCTCGAAATGGAAGACTTTGAATCAAAGTTTCATTATATGGGAAGGCTCCTTATGATTTTTTTTGTTTCCTAATTATACTAATTTTTACACAGTTGTGTTAAAAAAATATTTCAGGAACATGGCATAAGTTTACATGTTCAACAGTTCTTGTTTAATTCAGTGATATTTCTAAGTTAATTTGTTAAAATAAATCTTGCAAATTCATTGTGTCTTGTTAATGTAACAGTATGGCTAAATTTAGCAAATCATTTTACTCAACATCCTAGATATAATTACCCATCGTCCTGAGTGTTCAGTCGTTACCAGTCCCAGAACTACAGGGTGCTAAGAGTTGTTCTGAATATAGCCATAATTAAGGTAACTGTGGGGGTTAATATTAATACAATGTTAGAGCTATTTAATCTGATTTTATATATACAATCAAATCGTGTATAGAGGAGAGGGCTAGAGAGATTATATTTCTCCAACATTGGTGTGTCCGGTCCACGGCGTCATCCATAACTTGTGGGAATATTCCCTTCCCCAACAGGAAATGGCAAAGAGCACAGCAAAAGCTATCCATATAGTCCCTCCCAGGCTCCGCCCCCCCCAGTCATTCTCTTTGCAGCTCTGAACAAGTAGCATCTCCACGGAGATGGTGAAGAGTATGTGGTGTTTAGTTGTAGTTTTTTATTCTTCTATCAAGAGTTTGTTATTTTAAAATAGTGCTGGTATGTACTATTTACTCTGAAACAGAAAGAGATGAAGAGTTCTATTTATAAGAGGAGTATGATTTTAGCAGCAGTAACTAAAATCGATTGCTGTTCCCACACAGGACTGTTGAGCTGAGAGAACTTC